>NC_142797.1:80581726-80631726 GCF_049724085.1 Artemia sp. Qi Xiang Cuo | reverse complement strand
AGGAGTTGTCCCCGATCATCGACAATTATTTTAATTTTGCATTCTCTTTGAGCACTAATTTCTCTGGTAATGTTACTCTCGCATATCCACCGTTTACAAGATTGAAATTTTTGTGTACTCCTAAAAAATCTAACTCCTTGCAGTCATGACAACGCTCGCATACATTTACAAAAACGCAACCACTTTTGCTTGCTTCATAGTTCAGGTATTTTTCCATGTCAGCATTCAATGCGACGATGATTTTATCATTTGCACATACTTTCGTCGAAAAATTCATCTTTACTTTTTAATAGATATGCATTGTGTGTTTATCCTTTCACTGCGTAAAAATTATTGATTTAATAAATGCAATAAACTAGATAGTGTCGATAACCGCCATAGAGTACCAGTGGGAAAGTCACGTCATGTCTATGAACAAGCACAGAGTTCGATTGGTAGAGCCGTAAGCATATTTCATATCATTTTAAGATACGTAAAAAAAAGTTGAAAAAAATGCCATGTTAAAAAAATCAAAAAAGTATTTTAAAAAATGGGTCGAGGGGGATGGGAGGGGAGAGGAGAGGGGAGGGGGATGGGAAGAGAGGAGGCGGATAAGAGGAGGAGGATGAGGGGAGGGGAGGGAGGGGAGGAAGGGGGAGGGAGGGGAGGAGACTCTTTTGGGGTCCGGGGGCCCTTTGGGGCTGGGGTATGGGGACCTCACAACATTGTTCAAATGGAACTTGTGTATTATAACGACCACAGAGTTTCACCATCAAATCATATTCTAAAATCATCTTCTAAAATGTCTCAAACGGTTTCGCTTAAATCATCTTCTAAAATGTCTCAAAACGGTTTCGCCCAAATAATCCCCTAAAAGTAATTTCTGCGTGTTCCTTTTGTTATGGCATCCCCGCGCTGTCACATTTGAAATTCCTAGGAAACCCTTTCACGCGTTAATCTCTTCATCTCTAAGATGTTCCTAGCTACACTATTATGGTTTCGATAGAATATCAATTTATCTCTCTGACTTAAAGATCAGAGAAGCCGTATTTAAAAATAGAATTTCTATCTCTTTAGAATCCCGTATAATTCATAAAAAGCAAGTGATGTCATTTCTAATTCCCCTTTCGTAGATCCATAATTCCCCTCGATTATTTAAATCAATTTCTCGGAAATCCACTTCCCCCATCTTGTCCTAGATCAATACATCTATCCCCCGTTAATGCGCATGTGCAAACTTTGTCCCGGAGACAATACACCTAGACTCTAGACTGACCATGAATCGTTAGCCTAGCATTTTAACAAAAAGAAAGGGAACATTTTCGATTTTGAAACAATTTTATTGGATAATTACAACAATAATAGTAGACATGTAAAATTAGCGATACAGTTTATTGTCTTCGATATGTTTCACCAATGCACTTAAAGCACATTGAATTCTATTCACATGCGCTATATCAACTTTTGCAGCGAAACATAACTGATCCTCCATTTTAAATTTGGTCAAGCATATCACATATCTTGCACATACTTCATCCCATACCAGACAAAGCCGTGATCCTCTCGTGATTTCCACCGCAATGTTTAGGGCTCTTGTATTATTTCGACCAAGTCCACTATCAACTTCTAATGGAGTAAACATTCTAGTTATCATCAGCACAATTATATCCAAATGAGTAAAGTCAAGCTGTTGTCACTCCTTGGAATTCTATTCACACACTAATAAAAACTATAGCAAAAATCCTTTCCTTATATTCTCTGCAATTCTTTCCCGCTAATATTTCCGATCCCCTGATTGGCCCAGAAGGAGACACGTGATCCTGTTTCCCGTTATCGAATCAATACATTCCCCCACCGATTATGTAATCAATTTCTTGAAAACTCACTTGTCCTAGTCGATTACGCAATCAATTTCTCAGAAATCCACTTGTCCTAGTCGGTTATGTAAATTAAGTTCTCGGAAATTCATTTCCCCCTCGAGTCCCAGATCAATACATCTCTTCCCCCGTCAATGCGCGTGTGCAAACTTCGCCCCGGAGACAATACACCTATACGAACAACAACAAATCAATTGACCTTGACCTCAATAGACTCGATCGATAATCCTTGAATAAATTATGTTCGTACAGCGTTAGACTAAATTTTAGATGCCAGCAGAATTTTAGATGCCAGGGGCCCCGTCAGTATTCTATGCCCATATATGGTGCCCCGTCACGACCTCCTGATAAGGTTCTACTGTAAACTACATTACTCTAGACTACGCTAGGGGGGTGCACGCCCCCTGCCCTCCCCCTTGGATCTGCCACTGAAATAGCTTTTCTCTAGACAATTACTTACTTAACTCCCATTCGGCCGGGTTAGCCAATTTGAGGGTTTATTAGTGTTTTAAATATGTTTTAAGAACAAATTTTCTATCTGGAAATCAACTACGCTGAAAAAAATGTCTATCTAAAAATTTTGACTGGATGTGTTCTGGGGAATGATGGGCGTGGGGGGGGGGGCTAGTTGCCCTCCAATCACTGTTGACTGTTAAAAAGGGCACTAGAACTCTAGATTTCTAATCGAATGAGCCCCCTTTGAAGTTTTTACGACGACCACTTCCATATGAAGTGCCCAGCTCTAAAGGAAAAAAAATAATACATAGTACATTGTGCCAACATCGTTCTTATATGCCCTTAGGACATAATCACTTTCGACTATTAAAATGGGCACTATTCCTTTGAATTTCCAATTGAATGAGCTTTTTTTGAAGTTTCTACGACAACGCCTTCTTTAATAACCTTATATGACCCCAGGACATAACTTAAAACCCCTGGCCTGAGGGCTGTGGGGGAGTATCCTCCTCAAAAACATATTTTCTATCTGGTAATCAACTAGGCTGAACAAAATGGCTATCTCAAAATTTTGATTGAATGTGTTTGGGTAAATGATGGGCGTGGGGGGGGGGAGGATAGTTGCCCTCCAATCACTTTCGACTATTAAAAACGGCAATAGCTCTTTGAATTTCAAATCGAATGAGCTTTTTTTGAAGTTTCTAAGACAACGCCTTCTATACAAACCTTATATGCTCCCGGGCATAACTTAAAACCCTTGCCCTGAGGGTTGTGGGGGAGTGTCCTCCTCAAAAACATATTGTCTATCTGGAAATAAAATATGTGGAACAAAATGGCTATCTCAAAATTTTGACTGGATGTGTTCTGGAGAATGATGGGCGTGGGGAGGGGGCTAGTTGCCCTCCAATCACTTTCGACTGTGAAAAAGGGCACTAGAAATCAAGATTTTCGATCGAATGAGCACCTTTTGAAGTTTTTACGACGACCACATCCATATGAAGTGACCAGCTCTAAAGGAAAATAATAATACATAGTACATTGTGCCAACATCGGTCTTATATACCCTCAGGACATAAATCAAAGCCCTAACCCATAGGTTTGTGGGGGAGAGCCCTCCTCAAAAACATATTTTCTATCTGGAAATCAACTACGCTGAACAAAATGGCTATCTCAAAATTTTTATTGGATGTGTTTGGGGGAATGATGGGTGTGGGGGGGGGGGGCTAGTTGCCCTCCTATCAATTTCAACTATTAAAAAGGGCACTAGCCCTTTGAATTTCCAATCGAATGAGCTTTCTTTGAAGCTTCTACGACAACGCCTTCTATAAAAACCATTTTGTTCCGCATGGTTCTACATTTTGAGATAGCCGTTTTGTTCTACATGGTCGAAAATATAATAAATATGTCTCTAGGATGACTTAATTCCCCAAAACCCCTGGGGGAGGGGTGAAAGATATTAACTTTGCCCAATGTTTACACATAGTATTGGTTATTAGGAAGTATAGGCGCTTTCATGGGGGATTTTTTCTGGTAGTGGGGGGGGGTCAGGGTTTATGTAGGAGGATCTTTCCAAGAAGGAAGTTTTCATGGGGGGAAGGGGCATTGCTATGAAGGGGGTGCCGGATTTCCCAGCATTATTTAAAAAATGATCAGAAATTACATTAAAAAAAAGTTTTTCAACTGAAAGTAAGGAGCACCATCAAAACTTTAAATGAACAGAAATTATTAAGTATATGATTGGGTTTGCCCCCTTTTCAATAGATCGCTATTTAAGCCAAAGGTTTTTTAGTACTTTCATAAGAGCTATTTATTCTAATTAACGACCTTTGTGATTAAGGGATCATTTTTAAAGATTTGGAACAAAATTAGAACTTTAGCATAAAGAGCCAGGCATTGACTAGGGGGCGAACCCCCTAATATACGTATTAAAAATATCTGAATATAGAAGTTCGTTGCGTAAGTTAATTCGTAAGTTCCGTATATATATATTACTAATAAAAACGTTCGTAAACAAAATTTAACAACTTTCAAGAAAACTATTTAACCAAAAAAAAGTAAAATTAATATGCAAGTTGTTTTTAGTTATTCATGTGCGGTGAGCCAAAATAAAAACCTACATTAATTCAAAAACATTCGGAAATTAAATCAAATAAATAAGTTTTTTTAACTAAAAGTAAGGAGCGACTTTAAAACTTAAAATGAAGAGAAATTATTCCATATATGAAAGAGGCTGTCCACTCCTCAATGCCTCGGTCTTTACGCTAAAGTTTAACTCTGTCTCGCCACTTTATTTTACAAAGGATCTTTCCATGGTGGATATTTCCTTGGGGGAAGGGACATTTCTATGAAGCGGGCGCCAGATTTCCCGGCATTATTTAAAAAACAATCAAAAATTAAATAAAAAACAAGTTTTTTTAGCTGAAGATAAGGAGCAACATCAAAACTTAAACGAATAGAACTTATTCCGTACATGAAAGGGGCTGTCCCCTCATCAACACCTCGCTCTTTGCGCTAAAGTTAGACTCTTTCTCACAGCGCTATTTTTTAAGATAATAAAAACTTTAGCGTAAAGAGCGAGGCGTTGAGGAGGGGACAGCCCCTTTCATATACAGAATAATTTCTGTTCGTTTTAAGTTTTAATGTTGCTCCTTAATTTCAGTTAAAAAAAACTCTTTTTTTTATTCAATTAGTACTATTATACCGACTACTAATACTACTGCTATTACTTTTGCTACTACTTTTACAACGACTACTACTACTACTACTACTAGTTCTGCTACTACTACTAATACTACAACTACTAATACTACTACTACTACTGCTGCTGCTAATATTAAGGCAACTAATTCTCTTAATATTGTTATTGTCTACTACTTTTACAACTGCTGCTACAAATACTACTGCAGCTAATACTACTAATAAATTTGAGCGTTTATTTAAATCTAGGTCGTTCTCATTACGACCACCCCGGGGAAAAATTGAAACACAAATGCACGCGCATCTGCAATCTTTCTTTTGGCAGAAAACACAAAATTCCAGGCTTTTGCAGATGGGAGCTTATAACCTCTACAGTAGGATTCTGTGATAAGCTGAATATGCTTATGTAACACTTTTAGGGTGTACTTCCTGCCTTTTCAAAAAATCGGAGAAATTTGATGATGGGTAGAACTAAACTTATTGAAACTTATATATTTGGAATCAGCATTAAAATTTGATTCTTCTGATATAGCTACTGTATATTTGAAATCAGCATAAAAATATGATTCTATTGATGTATCTATGGATATCAAAATTCCCTTTATTAGAGTTTCGGTTGCTATTGTACCGGGTCACTTCTTACTTACAGTTTATTACCACGAACTGTTTTATATCTCAGGAATGGCTAATGACATTAAATGTAAATTGTCTGGGCATGTTGAATGGCAAATTAAACTTAATCAAAAGGCACTATATGCATCCAAAGTTGTCAAAAGGGTACAAAAGCTATATCACAAGAAAGGTTAAGGGAATTAATTTGGAACTTTCAGGGAGTATGAAAGGAAAGGGTTAAATAATACTTGTCTATAACTAAGGTTGTAATAAGATCTCAGTCAGAGTCAAATAGTTTTTGAATTTAAGATTTACCATAAATATCAGTCAATAAGAAAAACAAACCCCAAAAACTGAAATCAAACAGTTCGTGGTAACGAATTGTAAGTAAGGAGCGACCTGGCTCAATAGTAACCGAAACTCTAAAAACCAGAATTTTGATACACATAGATACATCAATAGAATCATATTTTTATGCTGATTTCAAATATACAGTAGCTATATCAGAAGAATTAAATTTTTATGCTGATATGAAATATATAAATTTCATTAAGTTTAGTTTTACCCATCAAAAATTACGCGCCTGAGAAAATTTGCCTTATTTTCAAAAAAGGGGGAAACACCCCAAAAAAGACATAGAATTTTAATGAAAATCACACCATCAGATTCAGCGTATCAGAAAACCCTAATGCAGAAGTTTCAAGCTCCTATCTGCAAAAATGTGGAATTTTGTATTTTTTGTCAGAAAGAAGATCACGAATGCGTGGTTATTTATTTATTTTTTTTTTTTATTTCCTCAGGGGTGATCATATCGATCCAGAAGTCCTAAAATATCGTAAGAGGGCTCATTTGAACGGAAATTAAAAGTTCTAGTGGCCTTTTTAAGTGACCAAAAAATTGGAGGGCAACTTAACCCCCTCCCACGCTCATTTTTTCCCAAAGTCACCCAATAAAACTTTGAGATAGCCATTTTGTTTAGCATAGTTGAAAATCTAATAAATATGTCTTTGAGGATGACTTAATCCCCCACAGTTCCCGGGGGAAGGGCTTGAAGTTATGAACTTTGCCCATTGTTTACCTATAGTATTGGTTAATGGGGAGTATAAAGACGTTTCAGGAGGGATTTTTCTTATGGGGAAGTGGGGTGTCGGAGTAGGGGGTTACGAGGGAGAGAATCTTTCCATGGAGGATTTTACCTTGGGGGAAAGGACATTTCTATGAAGGGGGCACCGGATTTCCCAGCATTATTTAAAAAACAATCAGAAATTAAATAAAAAACTAGTTTTTTCAACTGAAAGTAAGGAGCAACATTAAAATTTAAAACAAACAGAAAATATTACGTATATGAGGGTGTTTGCCCCCTAGTCGATGCCTCGCCCTTTTCGCTAAAGTTTTTTTTAGTAGTTTCAAAAGAGCTATCTATTCTGATTAATCGGCCTTTATGATTAAGGGGTTTGTGATTCGTGCAAAATTCGATCTTTAGCGTAAAGAGCGAGGTATTGACTAGGGAGTGAACTCCCTAATATATGTAACAAAAACATACGAATATAGAAATTCGTTATGAAAGTTAATTCGTAAGTTACGTCTGAAAAAAATTTCGAGAGAGCCAATTAGCCAAAAAAAGGAAAATTAATATGCGAATTTCGTTTTAATTATTCATGTACGGTGAGCCAAATTCAAAGCTACATTAATTCAAAAACGATCAGCAATTAACTAAAAAAAAATGTTTTTTTAACTGAAAGTAAGGAGTGACATTAAAACTTAAAACGAACAGAAATTATTCCGTATATGAAAGGGGCTGTCCCCTCCTCAACGCCTCTCTCTTTACGCTAAAGTTTTTTATTGTTTTAAAAAATAAAGTTGTGAGACAAAGTCAAATTTTAGCGTAAAGAGCGAGGCGTTGAGGTGGGAACAGCCCCTTTCATATACGGAATAATTTCTGTTCGTTTTAAGTTTTAATGTCGCTCCTTACTTTCAGTTAAAAAAAACTTGTTTTTTTTAGCTAATGACATGAAATAATGACGTCAAACACAAAACGAGTAAAATCTAAAATAAAGAGGAGAAGATATAACGTCCCCTATATCTCCAAAAAAATAGAAAGCAATTTGAACTTTAAATAAAACAAATCATATTTCAAAGGTCTTTTATTTTATTCCTTTAATAACTCCTAAATTATTAAAACGTTCAGGAATGAATATCAAATTATTTAAAAGTTCGGTCCAAATCTCAATCTTAGGAGAAAAAAAAACACATAGCTTGAAACAATGATTGTTTTCTGTAAAGTGAAAACTGCGGTCTTGTATTTAGAAAGCAAAGAGAGTGACTTCTATTTTGGTAGATTCGGCTCGTTTTTAGTTCCACATAATTTCTGCTCATCTCAGGTGTAATTTAGCTCTTTACGATTCTTTAAAAGTTTGCTTTTTAGGATTTTTTTTAATAATCAAAATAAAATCAAATTCTTTTGATATATTTACTGATGTCCAAATTTATATTGATGGAGATTGCTCGAAGATAAAGATTAAAATACAAAAATATAATTACCCAAGCTGTAATTTTTTCAATTAGTATTAGAGATTCTATAGAGTTGATAGTCGAAAGGGAATCCGACCACTCAACACCAGTTATTTCAAGCTGGTACACTTTTGTTGAGAGTTGTTCTTGCTTTAGAATCGAGACACATCCCTTCGGTGAAGGAACCGTTGGAAACTGGCATCTACAGCTAAAAAATTCCAAAGACAAGTCCTTGCTACAGGTGGCACCAACAAGAAGACACTGGGCAGCATTTTCATCTTTGGAACAAGGGTCCATGACTGCGGCTTTTAAATCTAAAAAAAAACTGGATTGCAGAGGAAGTAATAAGATTCAAACGACAAGGAAAAGAAATATAGCCTTTACCTTCGCTATTGAAAGGCCAAATAAAGACTTGTTTATCGTATCACATAATTTTTACTTTAAACCAACATTATACTCTTGTGCTATTTTTTTTACTTTTCTGCAATAAAAAATCAGTTGAACAGCACAATTAATGTTTGGGAGCATCAATTGTTATTTTTCCAATCTTTATTCTTGGAAAGTTCAATTTAAAGTGAAAAAATAAAATCAAACCATCAAGCTGATAATAGCAGCCAGGTCAGATTAAATTAATTTATTTAACATAAAAAATGCAAAAAAATTTGCAGCAGCTATCTATTAAAACCCGAAGGTTTGTTTACGATTTCTGCAAATCTATTTTATAAAACAATAAAAAAGTTTAGCGTAAAGACCGAGGTACTGAGGAGGGGACAACCCCTTTCATATACGGAATAATTTCTGTTCGTTTTAAGATCTGTTCGTATAAAAATGTCAAGGATTTTTTTTTAAGAATCGCAATTTTTGGATGACTGTTTCTAATAATTTTTTTTAAACCTAGTAAGCCCAAAACGGACTGGATATGCCCTATGTTTTAAGGTCTTTCTATTATTCCCCACTTCACAATCTCTCCAAGTCCAGTAAACCCACTTCCACACCCCACTCTGTTTATTTAAGTTCAGAAAAAAGTTAAATTTTTCAAATTTGAAAAAAAAAACAAATAGGAGAACTGGGTAACAATCTTATGTCTATTAATCAAAGAGTTCTTATGGTAACAAACTTTAAGCAAGGAGCGACCCGGCTCAATAGTAATCGAAACTCTAAAAAACACAATTTTGATACCAATAGCTACATCAGAAGAATCAGATTTTTATGCTGATATGAAATATATAAGTTTCATCAAGTCTAGTTATACCCATCAAAAGTTACGTGCCTGAGAAAATTTGGCTTATTTTCGAAAAAAGGGGGGAAAACCTCTAAAAATCATAGAATATTTAATGAAAATCATACCATCAGATTCAGCGTATCAGAGAACCCTAGTATAGAGGTTTCAAGCTCCTATCTACAAAAATATGGAATTTTGTAATTTTTGCCAGAAGAAAGATCACGGATGCGTGTTTATTTGTTGTTGTTTTTTTCCAGGGGTGATCGGATCGATCCAGTGGTCCTAGAATATTGCGAAAGGGGTCATTTGAACGGAAATTAAAATTTCTAGTGCTATTTTTAAATGACCAAAAAATTGGAGGGCAACTTTGCTCCCTCCCACGCTATTTTTTCCCAAAGTCACCCAATCAAAATTTTGAGATAGCCATTTCGTTCAGAATTGTCGACAAGCTAAATAATATGTCTCTGAGGTTGACTTAGTCCCCCACAGTTCCCGGGGAAAGGGCTGCAAGTTATAAACTTTGCCCATTGTTTACATATAGTATTGGTTATTGGGAAGTATACAGGCGTTTTTAGGAGGAATTTTTTCTAGTGGGAGGTCGGGTCAGAATAGGGGTTACCGGGGAGGATATTTCCTTTGGGGAAGGGCATTTCTATGAAGGGGCGCCAGATTTCCCAGTATTATTTAAAAACGATCAAAAATTAAATAAGTTTTTTTTCAACTGAAAGTAAGGCGTTACATTAAAACTTGAGACGAAGAGCAATCATTACATACATGGGGGGTTTCGTCCCCTAGTCAATACCATGCTCTTTATGCTAACGTGTTTTTTAGCACTTTCGTACCCCCCTAGGGATGGGTATTTCAACTATGCTGAACAACTATGCTATCTCAAAATTTTTATCGGACGACTTTGGGGAAAAAGGGGCGTTGAAGAGGGGCTTATTGTCCTCCAATCTTTTGATCTCTCAAAAATTCTAATTAACCGGTCTTTGTTATTCAGGGGTTTGTGATTCGAATAAAATTCGTATTTTAGCGTAAAGAACGAGGTATTGAATAGGGAGCGAACTCCCTAATATACGTAATAAAAATATACGAATATAGAAATTCGGTACGTAAGTTAATTCGTAAGTTAGCGTCAGAACAAAATTTCGAGAAAGCCAATTAGCCAAAAAAAGGAAAATTAATATGCGAATTTCGTTTTAGTTATTCATGTACGGTGACCCAAAATCAAAGCTGCAATAATTCAAAAATGTTCAGAAATTAACTAAAAAAAACAAATTTTTTTCAACTGAAAGTAAGGAGCAACGTTAAAACTTAAAACGAGCAGAAATTGTTCCGTATATGAAAGGGGATGTCCCCTCTTGAACGCCTCACTCTTTAAGTTTGACTCAGTCTCACAACTTTATTTTTTAAAACAATAAAAAACATTAGTATAAAGAGCGAGGCGTTGAGGAGGGGACAGCCCCTTTCATATACGGAATAATTTCTGTTTGTTTAAGGTTTTAATGTTGCTCCTTACTTTCAGCTAAAAAAACTTGTTTTTTTTTTTATAACGAGAACAGACGCCAATTAAAAAAAAACATTAATTTTAATTCAAGTTAATAAACAAAAAATGTTGATGAAATAAAAAAAACATAATAATCAGAGTAAGTCAATTGTTAGTAGTTATTTTGTTCTTAGAAGATTAGGTTTTTGACATAATGTATGAAACTGTGGGTTAAGACATCACTGTAATCTAGAGAAACTATTTTGCTACCCAAAATAACTAATTGCCAAAGATTAATCTTTTGATTTTTTTTTTCAATCTGAGAACACCCCTTGTTCAATCATTTTTTTTTAGAGAAAAACTAATAGTCTTACCAACGCATCCTCCAATGTATGGTAGAAAACCTAGAGGACAATTACATTCAAAATACCCAGACTTATTGATGCATGAGGCAGGTGCTGTTCCACAGGCATTTGGCTCTTCACATTCGTCAATGTCCAAACAAACTCCCTCTTTAGCAGCAAATCTTGAATAAAAAATAAAATCACTGTTAAATGAAAATTGTTAACAAATTTCGAAATAATATTTAGCTTACTCTGATGGCTTTAATTTTAAGATTTAATAATTTTCCAGACTTTTTTTTTAAGATTGAATCTCTAATTTAACATTCCTGCCTTAAAAACTAAACTGGCTGACTTGACAGGAAAATGTTTTAATGAAACATAAAAACTGGCGGTTAAGCACAAGCTTGCTCAATTTAGGCTATGTTTATTAGTTAGTCAAACTGAAAAATATATTTCTTAGGTTGGAATAAGTTTATAAGAAGATCTATATCATAGCCAGCGCAATAGCGCTGGCTAAGTAAAGAGCGTTGTGGTCACAATGCATTATTTATTTTTTTTTGTTTTAGACTTGGGCACTTCATATCAAAGGAGTTGTCGTAGAAAATTCAAAAAGGGCTTATTAGATTGGAAATCGAAAGGACTAGTGCCCTTTTTAATAGTCAAAAGTGATTGGAGGGCAACTAACAACCCTCCCACGCCCACCATTTCCCAAAACGCATTCTGTCAAAATTGGGAGATAACCATTTTGTTCAACATCGTTGGAAGGTCCAAAAATCTTTACGTTTAGGATGACAAGCACCCCCCCCCCCAAACATCCCTCAGGGCAAGGGTTGTAAGTTATGCACTCGGGACATATGAGGTTTAAACAGAAAGGGTGATCGTATAAACATCAAAGGGGGACCATTGGATTGTTAATCAGAAGTTCTACTGCCCTTTTTAAGATTCAGAATGATCTGAGGGTAGATTCCCCCCCCCCTCACACCTCTTATTTTCCTGAAATGCAATTGATAGAAATGTTGAGGTGGCCATTTCTTGTCTTCGATACTTCGAAAAGAGCTCATTTGATTGGAAATAGTCGAAAGTAATTGGAGGACAATTACCCCCCCTCCCACGCCCACCATTTTCCCAGACACTTTCCCCAAACATATATTGAAAGGGTGATCGTATAAACTTTGGAGGGGACTCGTTGAATTGGTAATCAGATGCTCTAGCGGCCTTTTTAAGATTTAGAGTGATTGGAGGGTGGATACCCCCCATACCTCTTTTTTCCTGAAATGCATTTGGTAGAACTTTTAAGATGGCCATTTGTTGTCGTAGAAACATCGGAAAGGGCTCATTCGGCTGGAAATTGAAAAGAGTAGTTTGGAGGGCAACTAACCCCCCTCCTATGCCCACGATTTCTCCAAACATATCCATTCAAAACTTCGAGAGACAATTTGTTCTATGTAGTTGAATGGTTCGGAAAACATATCTTTGAGTATGAACCCCCCCCCCCCCACCGCCCAAGGGGCAAGGGTTGTAAGTTATGCCCTGGGGGCATATAAGGTTTATATAGAAAGGGTGATCGTGTTAACTTCGGAGGAGGTTCATTGGACTGGTAATCAGAATTTCTAGTGCCCTTTATAAGAATCAGAGTGATTGGAGGATGAATATCTTCCCTCTATACCTCGTATTTTCCCGAGATAGATCTGAAAGAAAATTTGAAATGGTCAATTGTTGTCATAGAAATTTTGAAAAAATGCTCATTCGATTGGAAATTGAAGGGGTTAGTTGCTCTTTGAAGGGGTTAGTTGGAAATTGAAGAGTCAAAAATGATTGGAGGGCAACTAACTCCCCTCTTACGCCACGGCTCCCACGTCCACGCCCGGACTAAAAAAAAACATTACCGTGAATTGTCAGTTTAATTGACATATCCTGATATTTAATGTTTAAAGTTTTTATTTTTTTTTTTATTATCAAAATAAGAAAAGTGGAAACTTTTAAACCGTATCTTGTTTTCAGTAAAGCACAAATTATGTTCTGGCTCATTCTTGGCTTAACGGAGCTCTTTACTTTTCTTTGAAAAACCTGTTTTGTGGATAAAGTTTTTTTTTAATTATTTACAAGAAGAAGGTAACTTACCCCTTGCTACAAGCAAATTTTAAAACCGAATCCGAACAGATAGTAAATTCATCTCCTCACTATGTTCTGGTCTTGAAAAGGCATGGGGGTTATCAGTCCTAATTACGTTAGTTTCTGCTCGTTTTGAATTTGACTTGGCTATTCATTGTAATTTCTATTCGTTTTGAGTGCCATTTATTTATTGATAGTGATTTGTGGTAGTTTCACACTTGGAAGATTATGTGACCTTATTTCTGCCCATTCTTGGCTTAATGGAGCTCTTCACTTTACTTTGTCGAAAAAACTCGTTTCGTCGAAAAAGATTTTTTAAAATAAATTACAAGAAGAAGGTAACTTACCCCTTGCTACAAGCACATTTTAAAACTGAGTCCGAACAGACAGCAAATTCATCTCCTCCAGACTGACACTTGGATGTATCGCAAGGTGGCGTAACTAATTCGAAGTTTAGGGTGTTCAAGTCAAATTGAAGAAATTGTAATCCTGGCAAGACTAAAACCTCTTGACCACCAAGAACTGTTAATGCAACTTGGAGATTATCTGCAGCTGATATTGATATATCACTTAAAATTCTCAGCTCCAATTGCACACGGGAATTCAATTTCATAACAGATATTGAGAATTGTTCTATACCAAAACTTCGTATCTGGAAATAAAATAAACACTTATAAACACAAAGTTTCTATAAGAACTCACCAACATTTTATTCCTGTGCAATTTAAGCTTGACATGTACAGCAATAGATATTCCTTGTATTTTACAGTTTATCACTCTTAAGAAAAAAAAAACCGAATGTTAAGATTTGATCTAATTAAGTAAATAAAATCATAAAATTTAGACATCAAAACTAATATAAAGTTAGTTATTCTCTTTCATTTTTTATCTTTATAGGGAATTTTCTCTTTTATATTTTATCTTATTTTGGTATTTGTGAGAAAATATTAGTGAAAAACTTTTATCTGGCGTCTACAAAGACTTTAAACCTCTAATGGAGAAGAGTAATGCCGCCTGTTACGATTTTTTCTGGAAAAAAAAGAGAGAAAAAGAGAGGAATAGAGAGATAGAGAGAGACAGAGAGAGAGAGAGAGAGAGAGAGAGAGAGAGAGAGAGAGAGAGAGAGAGAGAGAGAGAGAGAGAGAGAGAGAGAGAGAGAGAGAGGGAGAGAGAGAGAGAGAGAGAGAGAGAGAGAGAGAGAGAGATAGAGAGAGAGAGAGAGAGAGAGAGAGAGAGAGAGAGAGAGAGAGAGAGAGAGAGAGAGAGAGAGAGAGAGACAGAAAGAGAGAGCGAGAGATAGAGGGGGGAAGAAAAGACCATTAAACAAAAATTGGCTTCGTTCAATTTTGGATGGCTTTTTTTCTTTTTATAAGCATTAAATTATTTTATAAGCATTAAATTATGTAAGTATTTAAACCAAATACTTACAGCTAAATTAATGGCAGTAATTAGGGTAATGTATGCTGCAGATGTGAGTTCTTTATAGTCGGAGATCCATTGATTATTCATTTGAACGGAAATTTTCTGCTCAACAAATCTGGATAGAGACGGATCTAAAAAAGAAACAAATGTAAATTATCCTTCTTAATTCATAAATAAAATAGAGGTCCGGCATGCACACTTATGCCTTATCTTTTTATTACATTTTGGGCACAATCTTCTTGTAAGAGAAATTTGTAATGTTACAATTTTAACATCCTTTTCTAACAGATCGCGGTAATGAACTCTAAGTAAGGAGCGACCCAGCTCAATAATAACCGAAGCTCAGAAAAACATAATTTTGGTACCAATAGATAAATCAAAAGAATTGCCTTTTTATGCTGATTCCAAATATATAAATTTCGTTAAGTTTAATTTTACCCATCAAAGGTTAAGACCATGAGAAGGTTTTCCTGATTTTCCATAAAATGGGAAACACCATCTAAAAGTCAAATGATCTTAATGAAAATCACACCATCAGATTCAGCATATAAGAGAACCTTATTTTAGCGGTTTCAAGTTTTAAAAGGTCTTTAAGTTCTAAATTTTCCAATTGTTTGCGCATAGTGTTTGCTATTAGGATATATGCATACATTTTATGGTGGGGGGGGGTGGGGACATTTTTTGCTTGGAGTTTGTCCACGGGGGAATTTTGCATGGAGAAGGAAGTTTCCAGGGAGTGAACTTGTCAGGGGATATTATATACTGTGGGAATTTGCCCGAATTTTTATACAAAATTCTTTTCATATGTCCTGCTTTCTCTTTTCCATATCAATTTTACGCGCGGAGTGGTTAAGAGTAATGGTCTGGGGTAAATTTTCACCGGTATTGATTTGTCCAGAGGATATTTCCGTGGGGATGCGGTTTCTCAATGGAGCTGGCGCTAGATTTTCTGACATTATTTAAAAAACGATCAGAAATTAAATAAAAAAAAGTTTTTTCAACTGTAACTAGGGAGCAAGATTAAAACTTAAAATTTTTATTTTACCTACTGTGGATTTTGTTTTGGATTCCACAGCATAGAATACTGTTGATTCACACAAAGCTGAATTAAGATATCATTTTTGTTTTCTGCTATTCTCATAATTTTAGAAGTGGCTATAAATATAACATTTATATAAAAAAAAGAAATTTGAAACTTGCACAAATGAATTGAAAATTTCCTTGTTGAAAAATAAGAACAAACTTTTGGTGCAAGACTGTAAGCGATGATAGGGTACACACAGGGTTGCCACTGTCGGTAGGGTTTTACTAAATCTAGTAAAAAAGAAAAAATCTAGTAAATTTAGAGGATCTAGTAAATTTCTCGAAATCTCGTAAAAACTAGTAAAAAGCCATGATTTATAGTAAACAATTTTTTTTTTCCATGAATTCAGGAAAAAAATTATCGTAAATATATAACAGTTTACAATTTTTGCTTGTCTGTATTAGAATTTACAATTTTGCGTGTGTGTCTCTTAAAGAGATAGACAAGCAGTCACCTATTTTCATAAACAGACACTTCACTTCCGTTGTCTAAAGGTCGACAAAGTCATCTTTCTGTGTATCAAATCTTACCAACTAAAAATGAAGCTATAATGACACTTGGATTTGTAATGATTTGGAATATATTGGAATCAAAACAAAAGCTACCCAAAACAAAAACCACCCAAGTTGATTAGGTGAATCTCCTCAGTCTGAAAATTTTTATTGAAGAAAAAGGAGCATGCTGAGAGAAATTAAAAGTAAGTAGAAATGTAAAATTATATATATATATATATATATATATATATATATATATATATATATATATATATATATATATATATATATATATATATATATATATATATATATATATATATATATATATATATATATATATATATATATATATATATATATATATATATATATATATATATATATATATATATATATATATATATATATATATATATATATATATATATATATATATATACGTGTTAAGAAATAGTTATCACCCCACAATATGCCAAAAAATTGTAGTTACCAAACTTTGAAAGCAGTGAAAGTTATTTTTTTTCAGAATTGCATAAAATGATTCATTTTGCTTGTAGATAGAAAGTTTATCATCCTTTCATCCTAGGGTACAACTAACGTAAATAGTAATATTTGTGGGTAGGGGCAATTGAGGGTGGGGCACACGCAATTGAGTCAAGGTCTAAAGCTATGATATAGGTTTGATGCATTAATAAACATATATTGCTGACAGGTATCAAATAATCGTCCCACTGTTTATATTTGAGTCTCTTAACTAAAATGGCTGCTGACCACTGTGTTAGGTGAATGCCGTGAACTTGAGTGCTTCTTCTCTTCTGAATGAGATGACATATGGTTTCAGTCTGCACAGGGGCGGATCCAGGATTTTTTTTGGGAGGGGGGGCAAAATAGGTTGATCCGATAAACTTGCGTTATGATCAAGTTTAATCAACGCAAACTTGAGTTAATTGAGTAAATTACACTACTTTAGACTACGCTAGGGGGGTGCACCCTTGCCCCCCCCGCTCTGGATCCACCACTGAGTCTGCATTTGATTACTCAGATTCTGCGACAGGGAAGGTGTCCTATTTCAGACAAATTGCAGACTCATGTGAGTATTGGGCTTTACCTGTATCAGTGATTAAATAAATAAAAACAGGTTTGCTCAGCTGAAAGTAAAGAGCAACATCAAACTTAAAGCGAACATAAATTATTACGTATATAAAGGGGGATTGCCCCTTCATCAAAACCTTGCTCTTTATGCTCAAGTTTTTTAGTTCTTTTAAAAAAGCGTCTTATTGTTCTAATTAATGGACCCTTGTGTTTCAGGAGTCATTCTTAAAGAATTGAGACAAAATTCAAACTTTAGCGTAAAGAGCGAGGTGTTAAGGAGGGGGTAACCCCCTTTATATGCTTAATAATTTCTGTTTTTAAGTTTTAATGTTTCTGCGTACTTTCAGTTGAAAAAACTTGTTTTTTTTATTTAATTTCAGATCGTTTTTAAATAATGCCTGGAAATCTGGCCCCACCTCCACGGAGAAACCTGCTCCCCATGGAAATATTCTCTAGGCAATTCGATCCTGGTGAAAATTTACCCCGGACAATTACTCTTAACCACTCCGCACGTAAAATTGAGAGGGCAAAGAGAAAGTAAGACATAAAAAAACTTTATATAAGAATTCTGGCAAATTGCCCCAGTGCATAATTTCCCCTGAAAAGTTCACTTCCTGGAAACTTCCCTCCCCATGGAAAATTTCCCCGTGGAAAACCCCCCAGCAGAAAATTTGTCCCCCCCACCGGAAAATATATGCATACATTTAAATAACAAATAATATGCGCAAACAATGGGGCCGTTAAATCGAAACCTTGCTCTTTACGCTCAAGTTTTTTTGTACTTTTAAAAAAGCGTCTTATTGTTCTAATTAAACGGCCCTTGTGTTTCAGGAGTCATTCTTAAAGAATTGAGACAAAATTCAAACTTTAGCGCAAAGAGCGGGGTGTTAAGGAGGGGGTGACCCCCTTTATATACGTAATAATTTCTGTTTTTTAAATTTTGATGTTGCTAGGCTACTTACTTTTAGTTGAAAAAACTTGTTTTTTTATTTAATTTCTGATCGTTTTTAAATAATGCCAGGACATATGGCTCCACCTTCACGGAGAAACCCGCTCCCATGGAAATATTCTCTTGGCAATTCGATCTCGGTGAAAATTTACCCTGGACAATTACTCTTAACCACTCCACACGTAAAATTGAGAGGGCAAAGAGAAAGTAAGACATAAAAAAAAAACTTTGTATAAGAATTCTGGCAAATTTCCCCAGTGCAGAATTTCCTCTGAAAAGTTCACTCCCTGGAAACTTCCATCCCCATGGAAAATTTCGCCGTGGAAAACCTCCCAGCAGAAAATTTGTCCCCCCCCACCTGAAAATGTATGCATACATTTCAATAACAAATAATATGCGCAAACAATGGTCAAATTTACAACCTAGAGACCTTAACCCTGGGGCTGAGGGGAGGGCCATGTTATACACGAAGGCATGTTTATTGGGCCTTTCAACTATGATGAACAAAATGCTTAACTCAAGAACTTTATCTGACAATTTTGGGAAAAAGGGGCGTGGTAGGGGGCCTAGCTGCCCTCTAATTTTTTGATCACTTAAAAAGGGCAATAGAACTTTCAATTTCCGTTCGAATGAGCCCTTTCTCGATGTTTTAGAACCACTGTGTCGATACGATCACCCCTGGGAAAAAAAACAAACAAACACGCATCTGTGATCTTTCTTCTGGCAAAAAATACAAAACTTCTTTTTTTTATTGTAGATCATGAAGATCAAACCGCGTGAAATTAAACCGTACAGTAGTTCACTGTTTGCTAATGCAAGAAAGACAAGGAGAGTAAATGAAAATGAAAAATCTGACGAATTCAACATATCTGATAGTCATAAAAATGAAAGAGAAGCCCAGAGATCAGATCGCGAATTAGACACTGAAAGCATTATGTATGAAGCTCATAGATCCGACACAGGTAGAGTTCAGGTATCAAGCAATATTGCAAACTCCAGGAATGAAAAACGAGTTGATCTTATTTCTCATCTTAGTTCGGAAGATGAAAATTTTGCAGGTATTGAGAATGTGGATAAAAGGTC
Source organism: Artemia sp. Qi Xiang Cuo (assembly GCF_049724085.1). Classification (NCBI taxonomy): domain Eukaryota; kingdom Metazoa; phylum Arthropoda; class Branchiopoda; order Anostraca; family Artemiidae; genus Artemia; species Artemia sp. Qi Xiang Cuo. The sequence goes on along the minus strand of NC_142797.1, from coordinate 80,612,303 downwards.
AGTAAAACGCCTAAGAAAACTGCTGTACCAACAGAAGTTTAGGGACGAATGGTTACAAGATAGAGAACTGAAAACATTTATTACCCGGAGCCCTCTTGATTCGAAGTCGGCGTACTGCAAATATTGCAAAAAACGCCTGAAAGGGAGTGTGTCTGTTCTTAAGAAACATGCTACATTCCGAAGTCACGTGAAAAGTGTGAACGCTACCAAAGAAGAAGTTCATCTAGATCTCTTCACTTCTGCAAATTCTGCAAAACAACTGCACGCAAACAAAGTTACAAATGCAAAACTACGTTTAGCCACCTAATTCGCTGTCGAAAACCTTCCTATTTTGAAAATGAACTCCGTAGAAAAGCTAGTAAAGTCTACTTTCAGTGACTCGAAAATTGCGTCTTGTATCAAGATCAAGAGAACCAAAGCAACTACCAGCATCTCCAATGTAACTTCTTCATATGAAACAAAACTTATATCAAAGGAACTGAATAATGAATTTTTTTTTCTCTGATAGCAAAGTATGTAAATGAAAACAAGGAAGTAAAGGAAGAATTTCTGGGGTTGCTGGAGGTGGATGATGCAAGTGGGGAGGGCCAGAGGAAACTGATCAATGATTATTTGGTCGCCATTAATGTACCAATTGGCATAGGACTTGACAATGCTTCTGTAAACATGGCCAAAGGCAAAGGTCTGGCCACCCTTTTAGCGCAAGAGGTACCTGGACATTTTATACTTGGTTGTACTTGCCACAGCATTGCACTATGTGCTTCCACGGCAGTGAAACAAATCCCCAATGAAGTGGAGAGTTTTTTGCGGGATTTAATTGTATTTGTCATGAATAGCCCAAAGAGAATGGGTGAACTAGCAGAATATAAGGAATTTCCTGATGTTCCGAAACACCGACTGCTCTCCATATGTGGTGTACGCTGGCTCTCTCTTCACTCTGCTGTAGCGCTTGTGCTTGAACAATGGAGAGCGTTGCTACTTTTTTTTTTCGAGGCATGCCTTAGATGGGGCTGTCAGTGAGAGATCCTTTGTCGACAAAGCAAAGGCTATCTATGGAGCAATGTTGAACCCAGTGTTTAAGGCATACTGGTACTTCCTGAATTATATGCTGGAAAAAATAAACAAATTCAATGTGGAATTCCAAAGCGAAGGAACACGCATTCATCTTCTTTTAGTCAATGCCCGTGAGCTCTACGAGATAGTGCTTAGAGAGTTTGTCAAAACGGTAGCAATCAACCTTCAGGACGTTTTCAGAACCGCCCTAGTCCCTGAGAACTATTTACCTGATGATATGCTTACCTTTGGTGCAAATGTAGAAGCGCATTTCACTGTGTTGCCTCTCGAACAAAAGGAACTCGATGCTTTTTGAAAGACAGTGAAAATGTATTACATAGAACTAGCAGACCAGATACGTAAGCGAATTAGCTATCGGGATGAAACACTGTCTAATTTGAGAGCTTTTGATCCTCATGAAGCAATCTCTCCCGAGAGACAAATATTATCCGTTGTGCCTCTGATGGTACGATTTGAAAAGGTACCTTTCAAGACATGCAAGACAGAGGGAGAGACAATGAAAATGAGAGAGGTATAACACTCTGAATGGGAAGAACTCCCGTCACGGAGGAAAACGATTATCGGTCACATTTCACAGTTAGACCTCAAAAATCCACGCAAATTTTGGAAAGCTTTTTCCCTTTTTAAAGACGCTGCTGGAAATGAACTGTTTCAATACTTGCCAAAGTTCTTTCTGACTCTCTGCAGCTTGCCCCATTCACGTGCTGGAGCAGAGAGACAGTTCTCGATTTTGTCGGCCATAAAAACCGGAATAAGCTAAATATCTCGAGTGTTTTGTCCCTAATGAAAACGAAGCAACTTGTCCTCAGGTCGTCTAGTGGAGTCCATGACTCGGTGATCCCAAGCGATTTGACTCAGGCTACCAAGAAATGGAAACAGGTGGATCCCTTCAGTCAAAATTCGACACTAGTCGATGCTTTAAATTCTGATGAGGACGAGGACTATTAAAGCCTTTTAAGTGCGACTTTTTTAATTATGACTACATGTTTTTCTTTTTACTTTTAAATTTTTATGATTTACCTGACCTGAAGACTAGTGACAAAATGGTATTTTTTAAACTAATTATTGTATGTTATATAAATTTTCTTTTTCTTGGTAGCGCTAATCCAATTTGAGGTGCACTTTTAAATTTGAATGGTTTAACAACTAAGCTAATAGCCGATTACATCATTTCTAGTTTGTAGTGATACAGATTGTATCGATTTTTGATTCCCTTAAATGCAAACAAGAAGGAGTCCAGAAAAAATCAGTTAAAAAAAATCATAAATTAATTGCTTTAAAATCTGCCAGACATCTTTGAAAGCAGCTTATCCCGAATTTAAAGAACAGCCTAATTAGTGTTTTAAAACTGGCAAATTTCTTCCTAAAAATGTAAAATTGAAGGGTTTAGATTTAAAACTTAAAAACGGAAACTAGGGGACAAAATTCAAAAGCCGTCACTTTCAAACACACATCAGATTCTTAGCACTTCATCGCCTGAATTGCTCCGTGATGAATGGTAGCTGTTTGTCTTCGTTGATTGTTTTTTACTTTTTCGATATACCTAAATTTTAAGACTTGAAAACTATCAGTGAATTTTAAGCCGGGCTTCCCCAGCAGAATTTTCGGAATCTTATATTCCAGACTATTGTCTGACATGTTGTATACACCGCATCTGAAGCATGAAGCATATCCTGCATTACATCTAAATAATTCAAAAAAAAGGATTTTTGAATTTATAGGTTTCAGGAATTTTCAATCATACTATGAAAACGAAAGAAAAGAGGAAAAAAGAAGCAAAAAGGAAAAAAGATTGTGAAAATGGTATTTATTATCCCCTTATCGTAAAAATCGATGCTTGATGGTGCGCGTGTGGCGTAGCCGCACGCGCAAAAATATTTTTTGAGCATTTAGTAAAAACATATGCGATCTAGTAAATTTTTCCTCTCCTATTTAGTAAATTCTTTCAGGTCAGGGTGGCAACCCTGGGTACAAATTATTATAGGTTGCAAATTATTATTACAAATACGCAAATTGGAAAAATCAAAAGATTAAAACTATTTAAGGACATTATTTTAACTATGTGTACCGTACACATAGTTAAAATAACGTCCTTAAATAGTTTTAATCTTTTGATTTTTCCAATTTGCGTATTTGTACTAATAATTTGCACAATTCCAAGTTCAAACAAGGCAAATACTTAATTAATGTTGAAACAAATGATAGATAACTACTAATAATTTCTTTCAAGTTATCAATCCTAGCTGTAGTATATATATTTTATTAATGATAATATTAAAGAGCTATTACCCATTTTGCAAGTTCCTTCGATCAATGCTTCTGGGAAAGGACAGGTACATTGGAATCCGATTTCATTGGCTATAACTGTACAAAGTTGTCCCGGTAGACAAGCATCATCAGTACAAAGGCTTGCATCAATTTGTACGACTAAAAAACAACAAATTAAAATACAATGAAATAACATCTATTGCATGTTAAACTATGTTGGTTATTATCTTATAGGTTAAACAGACAAGAGATGTTACTAGATTTATATCAAAACTTTAGATTTTGAGATCGAAAACTTGCACCAACTGTAATAACACGAGCAGGACTGTAAGAGTATGGCAGACTATATATGTAAGAGTAAAAGTTCAACAAGTAATGAAATTTCATATTAGTTTCATCCATACCCCTCAATGCAACTCGATCTTCTTTATACTTTGAAATAAAATAACTTCTTCGGAGTGGATAGTTATGAACCGAAATAAATTAAAAAAAAACAACTATAGTAAAGACCATCTCTGGTAGCAACTTTGTTGTATTTTTTTCTTAATAATTGGATCTTATAATATTGTGTATATTGTCTAATAATAGAAAAAAAAAACTAAATCAAAAATAAACCAACCTTTTTCAGAAATCAATCTGGCTGTCTTAATTGAAACATCTACTCCTGGGACGATCAAGTCTAGAATCGAATCCAATACAGAAAAGTCACTAAGCGTCAAGGAAACTTTTGCTTCAACACCTCCAGTACTGCTTTGAATAAAGGAGATCACCTGACAAACACTGACGTCTAGGTTAGTTACACTGTATATAAGCTGATCCTTCAAAATTGTGTTAAACTAAAAGAACAAATTTAATTGTATGAACTAGGGTAAGAAGGACGCCACAAAGATCTACTCTTTTTTATCAGGTGTATTAAATACTTTCACAAAACTGCTTTTATAGTCTCCGGATTATTATCATCCCCGGAAAAGTGAACTCATTTACATTCTGTCAAGGGGGCAATCCATGATGACCTTTTTCGAAAAAAATCTCGCAGAAAATTTTTTTTTTGTAGATAGAAACTTAAAAGCTCTAAAAACAATCACCTGATTTGCCGAATTTGCTCATATAGTTACCATTAGGGTTACAATCCCCAGCCCGTGTCCCCCATAGTCCTTGAGGCAAGGGATATAGCCGTTTCAATAAAGCCCTTGCACATACGTAGTATTTGTTATTCGAAGAGGGGGGGGGGGTTTGATCTTGATGATCAAAACACTTTATATGTATGCAGGTTGTCATAAGGGGGTACTTTCAAGGAGAGATGAGGTGGATGATTATTTGACCAAATTGAAATATGTACACGTTACTAGTGAGAGGTTGTTAAAAGAAAATATCAGCCCTATCCTAGGAACGGCTTAGAATATTTAGTTGAATCTTAAAGGGTATGACAAAAGAAATCACCAACTGACCAAAAAGCAATATGAGCATATTACTAATGGAACTACTAACCCTCTTGCTACTACTACCACTTCTACTGCTACTAAAGGAAGGGTTTTTGCGGAAAAAAATCCAAGAAATGTTGAGAAAGGAGTCAATAGAAATAGAAAAATACTATGTGAATGTATTTGTAAACAGGGTGTATCAGCAATTTCTTAGGAACTGGTTGGAACATTAAGTTGAAGCTTACAGGGTATGCTATTGAACCAACAAAAAGGAACTTTGTGCAACCGACCAGCACAATTTCTATATTTCATACTATTACTACTATTACTCCAACTACCACTACTACTGCTATTACTTTTGCTATTACTACTGCAACTACTGCTATTTGTACAACGACTACTACTACTACTACTAGTATTACTACTGCTACTACTACTACTGCTAACATTATGGCAATTAATGCTCTTAATATCACTTTTTCTACTACTAGCACAACTGCTGCTACAGATATTACTGCGGCTAATACTACTAATAAATTTGAGCGTTTATTTAAATCTATGTCGTCAAAATAGCGGAGATACAAATCACAGAAGAAGAATAGGATATTATAGGAATTGAATAATATAAGCTTAAAATGAACAAAATTTATATGAGGGGAATGGCCCCGAGGTGTTGAGAAGGAGAATGCCCCCTTCTCAACACCTCGTTTTTTACACTAAAGTCTTTAGTACTTTTAAAAAAGCTTCTGATTGTTCTAATTTAAATGAACCTTGTGTTTCAGGAGTCATTCTTAAAGATTTGGATAAAATTCAAACTTTATCGTAAAGAGTGACGTATTGAGAAGGGGGCAACACCCCTCATGTACGTAATAATATCTCTTCGTTTTAAGTTTTAATGTTGCTCCTTACTGTCAGCTGACAAAACTTGTTGTTTTTTTAATTTCTCGCTGTTTTTTAAATAATGCCAGGAAATCTGACTCCGAAGTCACGAAAAATCCTTCTTCCCCACAGACATATTCTCTAGAAAATTCAACCCTGGTGGAATTTTATCCCAGAAAAAAAAACCTTAACATCTACACGCGTAACACTTAATCAGCAAAGAGAAGACAGGACATAGGAAGAATTTCGTATAGTATTTCTTGCAAATTCATCAAGCGTAAGATTTCCCCTGGAAAAATCGCCCACGGAATTTCCTCCCCGTGGAAATTTCACCCTATGGAAACTCCCTCCAGCAGAAAATTCTTACCCTCCCACCGAAAAGCTTATGGATACTTACCCAATAATAAATGCTATACGTAAACAATGGGTAAATTTTTAACTCCTTTCCCAGGGGCTGTGGGGGTGATTTTATCTCCAAAGGCATAGTTTTTCGGCCTCTCAACTCCGTTGAACAAAATAGCAATCTCAAAAGTTTGATCGGAAGATTTTGAGAAAAACTGGGAGTTGCGAGGGCCTAGTTGCCCTCCAATCTTTTTGGTCACTTAAAAAGGGCATTAGAATTTGTCGTTTCCGTTCAAATGAGCCCTATCCCGATATATATATATATATATATATATATATATATATATATATATATATATATATATATATATATATATATATATATATATATATATATATATATATATATATATATATATATATATATATGATATATATGATATATAGATAGATAGATAGATATATATATAGATTTATTTTCCATATACCAGTAAAATAATTACATAACAATCTACAAGTCCCCACAAAGGCTCCATGGCCTGTAGGAGGGGGATTATGAAAATATAAAAAAAAATATAAACATTTAAAATATTTTTTTTAAAACAAATAAAACAAAACATAATATTTAAAACAAAAAAACAATATATTTTTTAAATTATACAATAAAAGATTTTTCTTAATAAAAAAAAAAAAAAAAAAAAAAAAAAAAGGAGAGTTCACTAAATAAGCTCTATCAAACTACAGTGAATCACAACATCTATAAAAAAAGGAGAGTTCACTAAATAAGCTTTATCAAACTACAGTGAATCACAACATCTATATATATAAAAAAAATAATAAAAAAAAAAAAAAAAAATTAAATGAATAAAACTATTGGCAGCAGACAAAAGTAAAGAAAATTAATCACATGAAAACAAATATTTTTTTATTAGTCTTTTGAAGGTGCCAAACGAGTGGCATTCTCGAGCCGAATCGGGAAGGGTGTTCCATGTCAAATGACACGCAACAAGAGGATTAAAATCGGATCTTATTGTTGGTGTATGGGGAATCTGGATATTTAGAGAACTACGGAGTTGATAATTTGACCGATCAGATACAAAAGAAGACTTAAATCTAAGGGACCGAGGAAGATCACCATGGAGCTGAAGAAAAGCGAAAGATGCACAGGAAATAATATAAAGTTTTTTAATATGAAGTGATGGTTTGTTGCCGAACGATTTACATTTTAGATAAGATTTATAGCTTTATCGTAAGTATTCGAAAGCCGTTTGAGAAAAGAAGGGAAAGTAGATATCCATATGACTGGACAATATGAAACATAAGAATGAATTAAGCTATGAAATAGGATTCTTAGAATTGGCCCTGGAAAGATATGTTTTAGTTTTCTTAGAATACCGATGTTTCTGCATACCTTCATTTTAATCAAATCAATGTGGTGTTTAAAATATAAATTTTCGACTAGGAGGATACCTAGGAAACGGACATGGCCATCCTTTGGTCTACAAATAAAGCCTTTGGATATATGAATTTCAGATAGTTGATGAAAAGCCTGAGATATATGAGAAAAAAACTAAAAAACTTGTTTTAGAAACATTTAAGGCAAGAGAGTTAGCATCAAACCAAATTGAAACTCTCTCAAAGAGGTCCATATATTGTATAAAACAATATATATTGTATAAAACAATATATATATATATATATATATATATATATATATATATATATATATATATATATATATATATATATATATATATATATCTTTTAGGACCACTGTGTCATTACGATCACCCCGAAAAAGAATGAAACACAAATGCACACGAATCTGTGATCATTCTTTTGGCAGAAAATACAAAATTCCAAGTTTTTGCAGATGGGAGCTTATAACCTCTACAGTAGGGTTCCGTCATACGCTGAATGTGCTGGTGTAACAATTTTAGGGTGTATTTCCTCCTTTTTCAAAAATTGGGGAAATTTTATGATGGTAGAACTAAACTTATTGAAACTTTTATATTTAGAATCAGCATATTAAGCCGATTCCTTTAATGCATCTGTCGGTATCAAAATTCCCCTTATTAGAGTTTCGGTTACTACTGTACCGAGTCACTCCTTACTTAAAGTTCATTACCACGAACTATTTTATATCTCAGGAACGGCTATTGATATTAAATATATATTGTCTGGACATGTTGAATGGCAAATTTAACTTAATCAAAAGTTGTCATATGCATCCAAAATTGTCAAAAGTGTGCAACAGCTATACCAAAAGAAAGGTTAATGGCATTAATTTGAAAATTTTAGGGAGTATGAAAAGAAAGGGTTAAACAATACTTGTCTATAACTAATGTTGTAATAAGATCTCAGTCAGAGTCAAATAGTTTTTGGAGTTAAGATCTACCATAAATATCAGTCAATAAGCAAAACAAACCCCGAAAAAACAGAAATGACACAAAATAACGACGTCAAACACAAAACGAGTATAAACTAACATAAAGAGGAGAAGATGTAACGTCCCCTGTATTTCCAAAAGAATAGAAAGCAATTTGAACTTTAAATAAAACAAATCCCATTTTAAACGTCTTTTTTTTATTCCTTTAATAACTCCTAAATTATTAAGACGTTCAGGAATGTATATCAAATTATTTAAAAGTTAAGTTCACATTTCAATCTTAGGAGAAATAAAAACACATAGCTCGAAACAATGATTTTTTTCAGTAAAGTGAAAACTGCGGTTTTGTATTTAGAAGGCAAAGAGAGAGACTTTTATTTTTTGTAGATTCGGCTCGTTTCAAGTTCGACTTAATTTCTGCTCATCTCTGGTGTAATTTAGCTCTTTACGATTCTTTAAATATTTTCTTTTTCAGGATTAAAAAAAGAAATAAAATAAAAATAAAATGAGACTCTTTTGATATATTCATTGATGTCCAAATTTATATTAATGGATATAGCTCGAAGATAAAGATTAAAATACAAAAATATAATTACCCAAGTTGTAATTTTTTCGATTAGTATTAGAGATTCTAAAGAGTTGATAGTCGAAAGGGAATCTGACCACTCAACACCACTTATTTCAAACTGGTACACTTTTGTTGAGAGAAGGTCTTGCTCTAGAATCGAGACACATCCCTTCGGTGAAGGAACCATTGGAAACTGGCATCTACAGCTAAAAAATCCCAAAGACAAGTCCTTGCTACAGGTGGCACCAAGAAGAAGACACTGGGCAGGATTTTTATCTTTGGAACAAGGGTCCATGACTGCGACTTTTAAATCTAAAATAATAAAAAAAACTGGATTGCAGATGAAGTAGTAAGATTCAAATGACATGGAAAAAAATAGCCTTTACCTTTGCTATTGAAAGGCTAAAAAAGGAATAGTTTATCGTATAACATAATGTTCACTTTTAACTAACATTATATTTTTATGCCATTTTTTTTTACCCAATTTTTATTCTTGGAAAGTTCAATTCAAAGTGAAAAAAAAAATCAAACCATCACGCTGATAATAGCAGCCAGGTCAGATCAAATTAATTTTATTTAGCATAAAAAAATACAAACAAATTTGTATTTTTGGCTGCAAATCTATTATTTTATTTTACATTTTTACAACTACTACATAAATAAAAAGAAGAAAAAAAAAGATAAATAACATTCAACTTTCTAATCTTTCTCAATTATCACTCAAAATGTAACGCTTCAATCTAGTCTTGAGCTGGCTTACATTTTCAACTTGCCTAATACTATCTGGGAGAGAATTCCACACCCAGGTCCCGCAAAGAGAGGCAGAAACGAAGCACGTTAAGTACTCCGGAGCTCAGTTGCAACGTTATATGCTTTTCTAGTTTCATAGCAGTGGTAAGATGAATTAGCTGTATAAGATTCCCAAAATATCACCGGTGAACTCTTATTTAAACATTAATATATAAAAATTACTAACTGATAAATATTTAAAATTTTCAAACTTGTAAAGCAATTCAACGTGCTATTTTCAAACTGAATATAATTACCTAAAATACGAACAACTTTAATCCGTAAAATTTGGACCTTTCCAAAACTTGAAATAAAACTACTAGTTCATAGCATGCAACCATACGATAAATAAGGGCTAACAATAGAATGATACAGTAAAAGTAAAACATTTGACGGCAGTTGATTTTTCAGTCTTCTTATCACACCCAAACCTCTCAAAATCTTAACTGCCACAAGATCACAATACGGTTCCCAACTTAAATTAAAATCAAGACTAAAGCCTAAGTATTTAGCACAATTTGCATACTTTAAAAATGCACCGTTAAAACAGGGGTGGATCCAGGATTTTTTTTGGGGGGGGGGGCAAAATAGTTTGATCCGATAAACGTGCGTTAGGAGGAAGTTTAATTACCACAATAATGATAATAATAATTTATTTATGACCCACATATGAACACTATAAATGACACTGCGGAGTAATTGAAAAGAAAAAAGAAAAATTAACAACATCATAACTAAATAAAAAAAAAAAACAAAAAAAACAAAAAATTAACCCATATCACGATGAAAAAAAAACAAACTAAGGGGTCAGTGACAGAAATAACATTACTAGTATTCATAATCGTTCACTTTTAACTAACATTATATTTTTATGCCATTTTTTTTTACCCAATTTTTATTCTTGGAAAGTTCAATTCAAAGTGAAAAAAAAATCAAACCATCACGCTGATAATAGCAGCCAGGTCAGATCAAATTAATTTTATTTAGCATAAAAAAATACAAACAAATTTGTATTATTGGCTGCAAATCTATTATTTTATTTTACATTTTTACAACTACTACATAAATAAAAAGAAGAAAAAAAAGATAAATAACATTCAACTTTCTAATCTTTCTCAATTATCACTCAAAAGGTAACGCTTCAATCTAGTCTTGAGCTGGCTTACATTTTCAACTTGCCTAATACTATCTGGGAGAGAATTCCACACCCAGGTCCCGCAAAGAGAGGCAGAAACGAAGCACGTTAAGTACTCCGGAGCTCAGTTGCAACGTTATATGCTTTTCTAGTTTCATAGCAGTGGTAAGATGAATTAGCTGTATAAGATTCCCAAAATATCACCGGTGAACTCTTATTTAAACATTAATATATAAAAATTACTAACTGATAAATATTTAAAATTTTCAAACTTGTAAAGCAATTCAACGTGCTATTTTCAAACTGAATATAATTACCTAAAATAAGAACAACTTTAATCCGTAAAATTTGGACCTCTCTAAAACTTGAAATAAAACTACTAGTTCATAGCATGCAACCATACGATAAATAAGGGCTAACAATAGAATGATACAGTAAAAGTAAAACATTTGACGGTAGTGGATTTTTCAGTCTTCTTATCACACCCAAACCTCTCGAAATCTTAACTGCCATAAAATCACAATACGGTTCCCAACTTAAATTAAAATCAAGACTAAAGCCTAAGTATTTAGCACCATTTGCATACTTTAAAAATGCACCGTTAAAACAGGGGTGGATCCAGGATTTTTTTTTTGGGGGGGGGGGGAAATAGTTTGATCCGATACACGTGCGTTAGGAGGAAGTTTAATTACCACAATAATGATAATAATAATTTATTTATGACCAACATATGAACACTATAAATGACACTGCGGAGTAATTGAAAAGAAAAAAGAAAAATTAACAAAATCATTACGAAATCAAAAAAAACAAAAAAAAACAAACAAATTAACCGATATCACGATGAAAAAAAAAACAAACTAAGGGGTCAGTGACAGAAATAACATTACTAGTATTCATAATCATATTAGAAGTCACACTGGCCAGTAGCGCGCAAGCATCAATGACACCATAACGGGATACAATATTTCTATTTTTAAAACGGCCGGTTAAATACATCAGATATTTAAAATATCTAAAGTCACCACTTCTAAGTCTCCGTAAATCTTTTTTCCTCAGTAAATGGTGGAAACCAGATAGAAAATTTACTCCTGTGGAGCAAAAACTATTATAAAGCCGAGGTAGACCCTTACGGTTATAACGCCCTCTATTTGGTGATATTTTACCATATGACTAACAAATATTTTTTAATGCATTAGTAACCAACTCGGAGCAAGTTTCAGAAATGGACGGGCAAAACGATATACCAAGCCACTTGACTTTATCCAAACAAGGTAATGAAATCGAACCAAGGTTTAATGGAGATACAGAAATGCTACTATTAAAGCACATAAACTCACATTTTCCAAAATTAACAGATAGGCCAATATCACTAAGTAGAGAAGACAGCTTACGGAAGTTCTGAGCCAGCCCTCGACGAGAAAAACTAACTAAAATGACATCGTCGGCGTATGCAATATAACTTTGCGTTAATTAAGTAATTTACACTACTTTAGGCTACCTTAGGGAGGACGCGCCCCCCTCTCCCCCTGGATCCGCTAATGCATTTAAAACAATTTTATTATCTAAAACACATGAAGCTCCATTTCTAAAAATGTCATGAAATTCGTTTTTAAAATATTCACTGCCAAATAACTAGGAATTGTAAAACTATTCAATTCAGCAAGGGCCTTATTTGTCGTCTCAATTAACTGGTTCAGACATGAAGCTTTAATCGTAAACACCATGTCATCAGCAAAAGACGTTATCAGTGCATCTGGTATAAAAAACGCATGGTATCAACGTAGATCAAACAGTTCGTGGTAACGAACTTTAAGTAAGGGGCGATCCGGCTCAATAGTAACCGAAACTCTAAAAATCTGAATTTTGATACCGATGGATATATCAAAAGAATCGAATTTTTCTGCTGATTCTAAATACATAAGCTGCATCAAGTTTAGTATTAAACATCAAAACTTACGCACCTGAGAAAATTAGTATTATTTCCGAAAAGAAGAGACAAACACCCCCTTAAAGTCGTAGAACCTTAGTGAAAATTTATCATATACGTAATATTTTCTGTTCGTTTTAAGTTTTGATGTTGCTCCTTACTTTCAGTTGAAAAACTTGTTGTTTTTTATTTAACTTCTGATCTTTTTCTTCAATAATGATGGGAAATCCGGCTCCCCCTCCATAGCAATGTCCCTTCCCCCATGAAAACTTTCTTCACGGAAAGATCCTCACATATAACACCCGATCCAACCCCCAAACCTCCAAGAAAAATCCCACCTGAAAACGTCTGTATACTTCCCAATAACCAATACTATATGTTAACATTGGGTAATTTCTGATCTTTTTTTAAATAATGCTGGGAAGTCTGGCGTCCCCTTCATAGCAATGTCCCTTCCCCCATGAAAACTTCCCTCATGGAAAGATCCTTCCATATAACCCCCGACCCCCCCCCACTACCAGAAAAAATCTCCCCTGAAAACGTCTGTATACTTCCCAATAACCAATACTATATGTTAACATTGGGTAAAGTTCATAGCTTTCAGCCCTCCCCCCGGGTACTTCGGGGGATTAAGCCATCCTAAAAGACATAGTTATCATATTTTCAACCATGCTTAACAAAATGGTTAACTCAAAATTTTGATCGGGTGACCTTGGGAAAAAAAAGAGCGTGGGAGGGGGCCTAGTTTCCCTCTATTTTTTGGTAACTTAAAAAGGGCACTAGAATTTTTAATTTCCGTTCGAATGAGCTCTCCCGCGATATTCTAGGACCACTGGGTCGATATGATCACCCCTGGGAAAAAAAAAACAAAAAAAAAAACAAATAAACACTCATCTGTGATCTTTCTTCTGGCAAAAAATGCAAAATTCTACATTTTTGTAAATAGGTGCTTGAAACGTCTACAGTAGGGTTTTCTTTTACGCTAAATATGATGGTGGGATTTTCATTAAGATTCTATAAACTTTAAGGGGTCTTTTCTCCTTTTTTTCTAAAATCTGCCAAATTTTCTCAGGCGCTTAACTTTTGATGGGTAAGACTAAACTTGATGAAACTTATATATTTTAAATCATCAGTAAAATCTGATTCTTTTGATGTGTCTATTGGTATCAAAATTCCATTTTTTAGAGTTGTTTACCATTGAGCTGGGTCGCTCCTTACTTACAGTTCGTTACCACGAACTGTTTGACCAAAAAAATGGAGGGCAACTAGGCCCCCTTCCACGCTCATTTCTTTTCCCAACATCATCTGATCAAAATTTTGAGATAGCCATTTGGTTCAAAATGGTCGAAAAAAATAATAACTATGTCTTTGAGGATGATTAATCCCCCACAGTCCCAGGGGAAGGACTGCAAGTTATGAACCTTGTCCAATGTCTAACATATAATATTGGTTATTGGGAAATCTATAGACATTTTCACTGGGTTTTTTTGTGGTAGTGGAAGGGGAGAGGGTGGGTAGTGGGCTACGTGGGAGGATCTTTCCACACAGGAGGTTTTCATGGGGAAAGGTGCATTGCTAGGAAAGGGGCGCCGGATTTCCCAGCATTATTTAAAAAAGACCAGAATTTAAATGAAAAAAAAGGTTGAGGCGAACCCCCTAATATACATAATAAAAATATACGAATATAGAAGTTCGTTACCTAAGTTAATTCGTAAGTTACGAATACTTATTACTAATAAAAACGTTCGTAAATAAAATTAATCAACTTTCGAGAAAGCCATATAACCAAATAAAAAACAAAATTAATATGCAATTTTGTTTTTAATTATTCATGTAATGTTAGCCAAAATCAAAACCTGCATTAATTCAAAAACATTCAGAAATTAAATAAAATAAACAAGTTTTTTAACTAAAAGTAAGGCGTGACATTAAAACTTAAAACGAACAGAAATTATGCCGTACATAAAAGGGGCTGTCCTCTCCTCAATGCCTCGCTCTTCACGCTAAAGTTTGACTCTGCCTCATAACTTTATTTAATAAAACAATAAAGAACTTTAGCGTAAAGACCGAGGCATTGAGGAGAGAACAATCCCTTTCATGTACTAAATAATTTCTTTTCGTTCTAAGTTTTAACGTCGCTCCTTATTTTCAGTTAAGAAAAACTTCTCAGGTAAAGAGTAAAATAAAAAAATAGAATAAAAAAGACAAATAAAAAAATTAGAAGAGATATAATATAATCGTATCAGTTGAAAACTGCGGCAATTACAGTCAGTACATAAAATATGCCAAAGATTTTTTTTGTTTAGCATAATTTATGAATGACTATCTCTCAGCCATTTTTCTAAGCCTGCTATATTCTGAATTTGCTCTATTTTTTGAAAATCTTTCTAGTATTCCCCATTTCTCAGTTCATTTAATTGCAATAAACCCTCTCCAACAGCCCAATTTGTTGACTTATGTATGTTCAAAAAAAGAATTAAATATATATAAAACCTTACAAATTGAGAAAAAAACGAAATGAGCAAAGCTGTGCAATAGTTGTATATTTATCAACCTGAATGAATGCAAATTAAACAATTAGTTTTAATTTGTGTTCATAAACAAAAAATATTTATATTCCGAAAATCAATTAAGAATAAAAATGTTACAACAGTATTCAAAAAACAATCCTCAGAATAAATCAATTGTTTATTTTGTTCTGAGCAGACTAGGGTTTTGAACTGTCGCATGAAACTGGGGGTTATGATTTCCCCCAGAATTTAAAGACACTATTTTGCTACCAAAAATACCTAACTGCTAAAAATAGTAAGAAAATACCTAAGCGTTAAGTCAAAAGTGAGAAAAAATACATAGGCTAAAAAAGACATATGTCGAAATAATCAGAATAAATATAATACAATTTTATCGGTAAAAAATGAGGCAATTAGAGTCGGTACATAAGAAATTCCAAGGATTTTTTTAAGAAGCACAATTTTTGGATGACTGTCTCTAACCATTTTTTTAAACATAGTAAGCCCAAAACGGACTGTATGTGCCCTATTTTTTAATGTCTTTCTATTATTCCCCACTTCACAATCTCATTAAGTCCAACAAACCCACTTCCACGCCCCACTCTTTTTATTTACGTTTAGAAAAAAGTAAAACTTTTCAAAGAGGAAAAACCCAAATAGGAGAAATGGACAAAAGTTTTATAGCTATTAACGATAACAGAGGCCAATTAAAAAAAACAACACATTAATTTTACTTTTTGACATAATGTATGAAACTGTGGGTTAACTACTACTACTAACAACTCACTACAGCAACAAGCCACCTAAGGCCAACACAGCTACGCACGCTCCTCCTCCACCCCAATCTATTCCAAGCGTCCCTTTTTACACCTGCCCACGAAGTTCCCATTTCCTTTAAATCTTTCTTTATGATGTCCTCCCACCCCAGACGGGGACGACCTGTTTTCCGTTTAGCCCTAGATGGTTGGCCGAAAAGAACAATCTTCGGCAATCTGTCATCCTTCATCCGCACAACGTGCCCTAGCTACCTCAACCTTTCTTTCATTATAGCCCTAGAGAGCGGTATCGAATCACATTTTTCGTATAGCCTATGGTTTGACATACGGTCAGTCAGCCGCTTACCCAGAACAATCCTCAAGCAATTTCCCTGGAAAACATCAAGCAAATCTCCATCTGCTTTATGGAGTGCCCATGCTTCAGAGCCACATTTGACCCCTGTCATCACTGTAGCTTCTAATATTCTAATCTTGGTTTGCAGACTTATCTTCCTATTCTTTCAGACTTTTTTTAACTGTGAAAAAACACCCTGAGCCTTGGCTATTTTATATTTAACATCTTCACTGTTCCCACCATCTTTACTAATAATACTACCAAGGTAAGTGAAGATGCCCACCTGACCAATCTTTTCATTACCCAACGTCATCTTTTCATCTTCACTTATTCCCAGCCTTAGTGACTTAGTCTTCCTAACATTAATTTTCAAACCAATTCTAACACCCTGAACTCGCAAAACCTCTAAAACTTCATTAATTTTGCTCACACTTTTATCTAGGATGCTTAAATCATCAGCATAATCCAAGTCCAGGAGACTTCCCCCCCCATTTGATTCCGTGGTCTCCCATTGCCTTTCCTGTGCTCCTTAAAACGAAGTCCATAAAAATAATCCATACAAAGGGGGATGGAACACATCCCTGCTTAACTCCTGATTTAATACAAAACCAGCTGCTAACCTCATTTCCTACCTTAACCGCAGCAGTGTTATTCTCGGACATAGCACTAATCACTTTAATGTAGGCTATTTGTCTAGTATACCATACATGGATAAAACCTTCACTAAAGCTCTTCTATCAACAAAATCGAACGCTTACTCATAATCTATAAAACTGAGGACCAAAAGTGTTTGAAAACTCAGGCACTTCTCAATTATTAGCCTAAGAGTGAAAATTTGGTCGACACATCCTCTACCTTTTCTAAAACCGCACTGCTCTTCTCTTAAAACTTTGTCTACTGCATCTCTGAGTCTAAAAAGTATCATATTATTAAGTAATTTACTACCTACAGAGACCAGTGGGTCTCTGTAGGTAGTAAATTACAGAGACTGTGGGTTAAGATATCATTGTAATCTAAAGAAACTATTTTGCTACCCAAAATAACTAATTGCCAAAGATAAATCTTCTGATTTTTTTTTCAATCTGAGAACACCCCTTTTTCAATTATTTTTTTTAGAGAAAAACTAATAGCCTTACCAACGCATCCTCCAATGTATGGTAGAAAACCTAGAGGACAATTACATTCAAAATACCCAAACTTATTGATGCATGAGGCAGGTGCTGTTCCACAGGCATTTAACTCTTCACATTCATCAATGTCCAAACAAACTCCCTCTTTAGCAGCAAATCTTGAATAAAAAACAAAACCACTGTTAAATGAAAATTGTTAATATATTTCGAAATAATATTTAGCTTACTCTGATGGCTTTAATTTTAATATTGAATAATTTTCCAGACTTTTTTTTTTAAGATTGAATCTCTAATTTAACATTCCTGCCTTAAAAACTAAACTGGCTGACTTGACAGGAAAATGTTTTAATGAAACATAAAAACTGGCGGTTAAGCACAAGCTCGCTCAATTTAGGCTATGTTTATTAGTTAGTCAGACTGAAAAATATATATCTTAGGTTGAAATAAGTTTATAAGAAGATTTATATCATAGCCAGCGCAATAGCGCTGCCTAAGTAAAGAGCGTTGTGGTCGAAATGTATTATACATTTTTTTTTTTTAGACTTGGGAACTTCATATCGTAGGAATGTCGTAGAAGCTTCAAAAACAGCTTATTAGATTGGAAATCGAAAGGACTAGTGCCCTTTTTAATAGTTAAAAGTGATTGGAGGGCAACTAACACACCTCCCACGCCCACCATTTCCCAAAACGCATTCTGTCAAAATTGAGAGATAACCATTTTGTTCAACGTTGTTGAAAGGTCCGGAAATATTGACGTTGAGGATGACAAGCCCCCCCTACATCCTTCAGTGCAAGGGTTTTAAGTTATACTCTCAGGGCATATGTGGTTTAAACAGAAAGAGTGATCGTATAAACATCAAAGGGGGACCATTGAATTGGTAATCAGAAGTTCTACTGCACTTTTTAGATTCAGAGTGATGGGAGGGTAGATTCCTACCCCCCTCAAACGTCTTATTTTCCAGATATGCAACTGATAGAAATGATGAGATGGCCATTTATTGTCTTAGATACTTCGAAAAGAGAATATAATCAGAAGTTCTAGCGGCCTTTTTAAGATTCAGAGTAATCGGAGGGTGGATACTCCCCACACCTGTTTTTTCCTGAAATGCATTTGGTAGAAATTTTGAGATGGCCATCTGTTGTCGAAGAAACTTCGGAAAGGGCTCATTCGGTTAGAATTTGAAAAGAGTAGTTCCCTTTTTAATAGACAAATGTGATTGGAGGGCAACTAACGCCCCTCCTACGTCCACGATTTCTCCAAACATATCCAATCAAAATGTCGAGATAGACATTTTGTTCTATGTAGTTGAATAGTCCGAAAATCATATCTTTGAGCATTAACCTCCCCCCCACAACCAAAAGGGCAAGGGTTTTAAGTTATTCCCGGGGGGCATATAAGGTTTATATAGAAAGGGTAATCGTAGAAACTTCGGAGGAGGCTCATTGGACTGGTAATCAGAATTTCTAGTGCCTTTTATAAGATTTAGAGTGATCGGAGGATAATTATCCTCCCTCTATACCTCGTATTTTCCCGAGATACTTCTGATAGAATGTTTGAAATGGTCAATTGTTGTCGTAGAAACTTTGAAAAATGCTCATTCGATTGGAAATTGAAGGGGTTAGTGGCTCTTTTAAGAGTCAAAAATGATTGGAGGGCAACTAACCTCCTTCTTACGCCACGGCTTTACGTCAACGCCCAGACTAAAAAAAAATATTACCGTGAATTTTCAGTTTAATTGACATATCCTGATATTTAATCCTTAAAGTTTTGATTTTTTTTTATTATAAAACTAAGAAAAGTGGAAACATTCAAACTGTATCTTGTTTTCAGTAAAGCACAAACTATGTTCTGGCCCATTCTTGGTTTATTAGAGCTTTTTACTTTTCTTTGAAAAATCTGTTTTGTGGAAAAAGTTTTTTAAAATTATTTACAAGAAGAAGGTAACTTACCCCTTGCTACAAGCAAATTTTAAAACCGAATCCAAACACATAGCAAATTCATCCCCTCAGTATGTTCTGGTCTTGAGAAGGCATGGGGGTTATCAGCCCTAATCACGTTAGGTTTTACTTGTTTTGAATTTGACTTGGCTATTTAATGTAATTTTTATTCGTTTTGAGTGCCATTTATTTATTGATAGTGATTTGTGGTAGTTTCACACTTGGAAGATTATGTGACTTTATTTCTGCCCATTCTTGGCTTAATGGAGCTCTTCACTTTTCTTTGTCGAAAAAACTCGTTTTGTCGAAAAAGATTTTTTTAAATAAATTACAAGAAGAAGGTAACTTACCCCTTGCTACAAGCACATTTTAAAACTGAGTCCGAACAGACAGCAAATTCATCTCCTCCAGACTGACACTTGGATGTATCGCAAGGTGGCGTAACTAATTCGAAGTTTAGGGTGTTCAAGTCAAATTGCAGAAATTGTAATCCTGGCAAGACTAAAACCTCTTGACCACCAAGGACTGTTAATGCAACTTGGAGATTATCTGCAGCTGATATTGATATATCACTTAAAATTCTCAGCTCCAATTGCACACGGGAATTCAATTTCATAATAGATATTGAAAATTGTTCTATACCAAAACCTCGTATCTGCAAATAGAATAAACGCTTATAAACACAAAGTTTCTAAAAGAACTCACCAATCATTTTATTCCTATTTTATCATTTTATCATTATCATTTTATTCCTATGCAATTTAAGCTTGCCATGTACCGCAATAGATATTCCTTGTATTTTACAGTTTATCACTCTTAAGAAAAAATAAAAACCGAATCTTAAGATTACATGTAATTAAGTAAAAAAAAAATCATAAAATTTAGACATCATAACTAATATAAATATAGTTATTCTCTCTCATTTTTCATTTTTTCTCTTTCATTATTCTCTCTTTCATTTTTTATCGTTATAGGGAATTTTCTCTTTTATATTTTATCGTATTTTGGTATTTGTAAGAAACTATTAGTGAATAACTTTTATCTGGCGTCTACAAAGCCTTTAAACCTCTAATGGAGAAGAGTAATACCGCCTGTTCCGATTTTTTGTGGACAATTAGAGAGAAAAAGAGAGGAATAGAGAGACAGAGATAGAGGGAGAGAAAGAGAGAGAGAGAGAGAGCAAGAGAGAGAGATAGAGGGGGGAGAGGACCATTAAACAAAAATTGGCTTCGTTCGGTTTTGGATGGCCTTTTTTCTTCTGATAAGCATTAAATGGACTTTAAACCAAATACTTACAGCTAAATCAATGGCAGTAATTAGGGTAATGTATGCTGCAGATGTGGGTTCTTTATAGTCGGAGATCCATTGATTATTCATTTGAACGGAAATTTTCTGCTCAACAAATCTGGATAGAGACGGATCTAAAAAAGAAACAAATGTAAATTATCCTTCTTAATTCATAAATAAAATAGAGGTCCGGCATGCACACTTATGCCTTATCTTTTTATTACATTTTGGGCACAATCTTCCTATAAGAGAAATTTGTAATGTTGCGATTTTAACTTCCTTTTCAAACAGTTCGCGGTAGTGAACTGTGTGTAAGGAGCGACCCGGTCCAATAATAACCGAAGCTCAGAAAAACATAAGCTTGGTAACAATAGACATTTCAAAAGAATTGTCTTATTATAGTGATTTCATATATATAAATTTCATTAAGTTTAATTTTACCCATCAAAAGTTGGGAGCTTGAGATAATTTTCCTGATTTTCCATAAAATGGGAAACACCCCCTAAAAGTCAAGTGATCTTAATGAAAATCACACCATCAGATTCAGCATATCAGAGAACCTTCTTTTAGCGGTTTCAAGTTTCTATCTACAAAAATGTGGAATTTTTGTATTTTTCGCTGAAAGAAAGATCATGGATGCGTGTTTATTTGTTTTTTTCCGCCAGGTGTGATCGTATCGACCGAAGAGGGCTCATTTAAGCGGAAATTAAAATTTCTAGTGCCCTCTTTAATCAACCAAAATATTGGAGGGCAATTAGGCCCCCTCTCCCTTCCCTTTTCCCCCAAAAAAATGTTGACATAGTAATTTTATTCATCATATTTGAAAGCCCCAATAACTATGCCTATGGGTTTAATATGAACCCCCTCTCACAGCATCAGGGAAAAGGTCTTTAAATTTTCCATTGCTTTCGCATAGTGTTTGCTACTAGGATATATGCATACATTTTATGGTGGGGTGGGAAGGAAGACATTTTTGCTGGGAATTTTTCCACGGGGATATTTTATATGGGGCAGGAAGTTTCCAGGGAGTGAACTTGTCAGAGGAAATTATAAACTGAGTGAAAATGCCAGAATTTTTATACAAAATTCTTTCCATACGTCCTGCTTTCTCTTTTCCGTCTCAATTTTACGCGCGGACGGGTGATGAGTAATTGTCCGGGGTAAATTTTCACCGGTACTGATTTGTCTAGAGGATATTTCCGTGGGGATGCGGTTTCTCAGTGGAGCTGGGGCCAGATTTTCAGAAATTATTTTAAAAATGATCAGAAATTAATAAAAAAAAATTTCAGCTGAAAGTAGGGAGCCATATTAAAACTTAAACTTTTATTTTACCTACTGTGCATTTTGTTTTGGATTCCACAGCATAGAATACTGTTGATTTACACAAAGCTGAATTAAGATATCATTTTTGTTTTCAGCTATTCTCATAATTTTAGAAGTGGCTATAAATATAACATTTATATATATATATATATATATATATATATATATATATATATATATATATATATATATATATAAAGAAATTTGAAACTTGGACAAATGAATAGAAAATTTTCTTGTTGAAGAATAAGAACTACCTTTTGGTGCAAGGCAGCAAGCAATGGTAAGGTACAAATAACGCCCGAAAACGGTTTTAAGCTTTTGATTAGTCCAATTTGCGTATTTGTAACAATATATTGCACAATTCCAAGTTCAAACAAGGCAAATGCTTAATTAATGTTGAAACAAATGACAGATAACTGCTAATTATTTTTTTTAAGTTATCAATCTTAACTGTGGTGTATAAATTTTACTAATGATAATAATTAATAGTTCTTACCTAATTCACAAGTTCCATTGATCAGGGTTTGTGGAAAAGGACATTTACACTGGAATCCGATTTCATTGGCTATAACTGTACAAAGTTGTCCCGGTTGACAAGCATCATCAGTACAAAGGCTTGCATCAATTTGTACGACTAAAAAACAACAAATTAAAATACAATGAAATAACATCTATTGCATGTCAAATTACCTTGGTTATTATATCATAGGTTAAACAAACAAGAGAGGTTACTAGATTTTATCGAATCCCTAGATTTTGAGATCAAAAATTTGCACCAACTGTAATAAGACGAGCAGAACAGTAAGAGTATGGTAGACTATATATGTAAGAGTAAGAGTTCAACAACTAATGAAATTTCATATTAGTTTCATCCATACCCCTCAATGCAACTCGATCTTCTTTATAATTTGAAAAAAAATAACTTCTTCGGAGTGGATAGTTATGAACCGAAATAAATTCGAAAAAACAACTATAGCAAAGACCATCTCTGGTAGCAATTTTTATATGTTTTTTTCTTAATAATTGGATCTTATAATATTGTGTATATTGTCTAATAATAGAAAAAACATAAATGAAAAATAAACCAACCTTTTTCAGAAATCAAGCTGGCTGTCTTAATTGAAACATCTACTCCTGGAACGATCAAGTCTAGAATCGAATCCAATACAGAAAAGTCACTAAGCGTCAAGGAAACTTTTGCTTCAACACCTCCACTACTGCTTTGAATAAAGGAGATCACCTGACAAACACTGACGTCTAGGTTAGTTACACTGTATATAAGCTGATCCTTCAAAATTGTGTTAAACTAAAAGAACAAATTTAATTGTATGAACTAGGGTAAGAAGGACGCCACAAAGATCTATTTTATCAGGTGTATTAAATACTTTCATAAAACTGCTTTTATAGTCTCTGGATTATTATCATCCCCGGAAAAGTGAACTCATTTACATTCTGTCAAGGGGGCAATCCATGATGACCTTTTTCGAAAAAAAACATGCAGAAAAAAATTAGATAGGAACTTAAACGCTCTAAATCACCTGATTTGCCAAATTTGTTCATGTGGTTATCATTAGGGTTACAATCCCCCACCCGCACGTTATTAGTGAGAGGTTATTAAAATAAAATTTCAGTCCTATCCTAGGAACGGCTTAGAGTATTTAGTTGAATCTTAAAGGGTATGACAAAAAGAATCACCAACTGACCAAAAAGCAATATAAGCTTATTACTAATGGAACTACTAACTCCCCTGCTACTACTACCACTTCTACTGCTACTAAAGGAGGGGTTTTGCGGAATAAATTCCAAGAAATGTTGAGAAAGGAGTCAATAGAAATAGAAAAATACTATACGTATGTATTTCCAAATAGGGTGTATCAGTAATTTCTTAGGAACTGGTTAGAAAATTAAGTTGAAAAATACAAGGTATGCTATTGAACCAATCAAAAGGAACTTTATGCATCCGACTAGTGCAATTTTTATATCTAATACTATTACTAATTTTACTACAACTACTACTACTACTACAGCTAATACTAAGACAACTAATACTCTTAATATCGCTTTTTCTTCTGCTAGTAAAACTACTGCTACAAGTACTACTGCAGCTAATAATACTGTTAAATTTGAGCGTTTATTTAAATCTAGGTCGTCAAAATAGCAGAGATTCGAATCACAGGAATGGAATAGAATATTATAGGAATGGAATAATATAAGCTTAAAACGGACAAAAGTTATTAAGTATATGAGGGGGTTACCCCGAGGTGTCGAGAATGGGAATGCCCCCA
Source organism: Artemia sp. Qi Xiang Cuo (assembly GCF_049724085.1). Classification (NCBI taxonomy): domain Eukaryota; kingdom Metazoa; phylum Arthropoda; class Branchiopoda; order Anostraca; family Artemiidae; genus Artemia; species Artemia sp. Qi Xiang Cuo. The sequence goes on along the minus strand of NC_142797.1, from coordinate 80,587,922 downwards.
ACTCAACACCTCGTTTTTTACATTAAAATTGTTTAGTACTTTTAAAAAAGCTTCTGATTATTCTAATTGAACGGACCCTTGTGTTTTAGCAGTCATTCTTACAGAATTCTGACAAAATTCGAACTTTATCGTAAAGACTTACGTGTTGAGGAGAATGCGACCCCCCTCATATACGTAATAATTTCTCTCCGTTTTAAGTTTAAATGTTGCTCCTTATTTTCAGTTAAAAACTTGTTTTTTTTTAATTTCTCACTGTTTTTTAAATAATGTCTGAAATCTGACTCCAAATACACAAAAAATCTCTCCTCCCCACGGATATATTCTCTGTAAAATTCAAACCTGGTGGAATTTTATCCCGGAAAAAAACCCTCAACATCTCCACGTGTAAAATTGAGTCGGCAAAGAGAAGACAAGACATAGAAAGAATTTCGTATAGTATTTCTTGCAAGTTCCTAAAGCGTAAAATTTTCCCTGAAAAACTCACCTACGGAATTTCCCTCCGGGTGGAAAGTTCACCCCGTGGAAACTCCCTCAATCTGAAAATTCTTCCCTTCCCACCCAAAAGCTTATGGATGCTTACCAATAATAAATACTGTACGTAAACAATGGTCAAATTTTAATTCCTTTCCCAAAGGGCTGTGGGGGTGATTTTATCTCCAAAGGCATAGTTTTTCGGCCTCTCAACTCCGTTTAACAAAACGGCAATCTCAAAAGTTTAATCGGACGATTATGAGGAAAACAGGGAGTTGCAGAAGGCCTAGTTGCCCTCAAATCTTTTAGGTCACTTAAAAAGGGCGTTAGAATATTTCTTTTCCGTTCAAATGAGCCCTATCCCGATATATATCTATCTATTTATCTATATATACATATATGCATATATATATATATATATATATATATATATATATATATATATATATATATATATATATATATATATATATATATATATATATATATATATATATATATATATATATATATATATATATATATATATATACTACTAATTGCTATGATGGGTAGAAATTTTCATGATGGGTAGAACTAAACTTATTGAAACTTATATATTTGGAATTAGCATACTAAGCCGATTCCTTTAACGCAATTGTTGGTATCAAAGTTCCCTTTATTAGAGTTTCGGTTACTAATATACCACGTCACTTCTTACATTTCATTACCACGAACTGTTTTCAAACAGTTCGAGGTAACGAACTGTAAGTAAGGAGCGACCCGGCTCAATGGTAACCGAAACTCTAAAAAACGGAATTTTGATACCAATAGATAAATCAAAAGAATCGGATTTTAATTTTGATTTCAAATATACAAGTTTCATCCAGTTTAGTGCTACCCATCAAAAGTTACACGCCTGAGAAAATTTGGCTGATTTTCAAAAAAAGGGAGAGAGACCCCCTAAAAGTTATAGACCCTTAATGAAAATCACACCATTATATTCAGCGTATCAGAGAACCCTACTGTAGAGGTTTTAAGCTCCTATCTACAAAAATGTGGAATTTTCCATTTTTTGCCAGAAGAAAGATCACGGGTGCGTATTTATTTGTTTTTTTTCCCAGGAGTGATCGTATCGACCCAGTGGTCCTAAAATATCGTGGGAGGGCTCATTGGAACGGAAATTAAAAGTTTTAGTGCGCTTTTTTGGAACCCTTGGTCCCAGTTTGTTCAGATAAATATCCTTCCCAGATTATTTTCTTTTGGCCCCTTAATTATTTTCCTTCCCTTAGCAATAATTATTAATTTTCCTTTAATTTTGGTGGCGCCATTTTCTTTCCTTCTTTAATTGCGTAGTTGGTTAATAGACCACTTTTTGTAGCGTGACTTGATTACAGTAAGATTCTTTATACTATATAATCTTTGACTTTTCAGCCTAGGTAGAGTCTAAAGAGTTAGTTAGAAATATTACCAGTAACCCTTGGACTTAAAAGTGGCCCCTGGGAACATTCGATCACGCTAGTAGACACTGAACCGTTGAATTAAGCGCAGGAATCCCACTAACCTTTGGGCCGATAAGGGGTTCTCCCCCTCGAGTAAGTGGCATAGCAACCTTTTCCCGCCATTTTTGCTCCAATAAGTGGAGCCCCCACACATTTTCCAACCAATCCCCTTTTTAAGTGACAAAAAAATGGAGGGCAACTAGGCCCCCTCCCACGCTCATTTTTTTCCCAAATGTCACCCAATGAAAATTTTGAGATAGCCATTTTGTTCAGCATGGTCGAAAATATTATAACTATGTCTTTTAGGATGACTTAATCCCTCAAAGCCCCCAGGAGGAGGGCTGAAAGTTATGAACTTTCAATGTTACCCAATGTTAACATATAGTATTGGTTATTGGGAAGTATACAGACGTTTTCAGGGGGAATTTCTTCTGGTAGTGGGGGTGGGTTATATGGGATGATCTTTTCATGAAGGAAGTTTTCATGGGGGAAGGGAAATTGCTATGAATGGGGTGCCAGATTTCCCATCATTATTTTAAAAAAAAATCAGAAATTAAATATAAAAAAAAAATTTTCAACTGATAGTACGGAGCAACATCAAAACTTAAAACGAACAAAAAAATATTAGCTATATGATTGGGTTCACCTTCTAGTCAATGCCTCGCTCTTTAACCCAAAGATTTTCTAGTACTTTCATAAGAGCTATTTATTCTAATTAACGGCCTTTGTGATTAAGAGGTCATTTTTAAGGAATTGGAACAAAATTCGAACTTTAGCTTACAGAGCAAGGTATTGACTAGGGGGCAAACCCTCTAATATATATATATATTAAGAATATATGAATATAGAAGTTCGTTACGAAAGTTAATTCGTAAGTTATGTATATTTATAACTAATAAAAACGTTCGTAAATAAAATTCAACAAGTTTCAAGAAAACCATTTAACCAAAAAAAAATTAAAATAAATATGCAAATTTCGTTTTAATTATTCATGCACGGTGATCCAAAATCAAAACCTTAATTAATTCAAAAACGTTCACAAATGAAATAAAAAAAACAAGTTCTTTTTAATTGAAAGTAAGAAACGACGTTAAAACTTAAAACGAACAGAAATTATTCCGTATATGAAAGGGGCTGTCCCCTCCTCAACGCCTTGCTCTTTACACTAAAGTTTGACTTTCTCACAATTCAACTAGGCCCCCTCCCACGCTTATTTTTTTCCAAAGTCACCTGATCAAAATTTTGAGATAGCCATTTTGTTCAGCATGTTCAAAAATATTGTAAGTATGTCTTTTAGGATGACTTAACCCCTCAAAGCCCCCAGGGGGAGGGCTGAAAGTTATGAACTTTACCCATTGTTAACGTATAGTATTGGTTATTGGGAAGTATACAGACGTTTTCAGGGGAGATTTTTCCTGGTAGTAGGGGTGTGGGTGGGTCGGGGGTTATATGGGAGGATCTTTTCATGAAGAAAGTTTTCATGGGGGAAGGGCCATTGCTATGAAGGGGACACTGGACTTCCCAGCATTATTTAAAAAAAGATCAGAAATTAAATATAAAAAAAGTTTTTCAACCCCAACAGCAGCAACATCAAAACTTTAAACGAACAGAAAATATTACATATATGATTGGGTTCACTCCCTAGTCAATACCTCACTCTTTAAGCCAAATTTATTCTAATTAACGGCCTTTGTGATTAAGCGGTCATTTTTAAAGAATTGGAACGAAACTCCAACTTTCGCTTAAATAGCAAGGTATTGACTAAGTGGCTAACCCCCTAATATACGTATTAAAAATATATGAATGTAGAAGTTCGTTACGTAAGTTAATTCGTAAGTTACGTATATTTATAACTAATAAAAACGTTCGTAAATAAAATTAAACAAGTTTCGAGAAAGCCATTTAACCAAATAAAAGTGAATTAATATGAAAATTTTGTTTTAAATGTTCATGTGCGGTGAGCCAAGATCAAAACCTGTATTTATTCAAAAACGTTCAAAATTAAATAAAAAACAAGTTTTTTTAACTGAAAGTAAGGAGTGACATTAAAACTGAAAACGAACAGACATTATTCCGTATATGAAAAGGGCTGTCGTTTTAAGTTTTAATGTCGCTCCTTACTTTCAGTTAAAAGCACTTTTTTTTATTTAATATATATCAGGAACGGCTAATGACATTGAATTTAAACTGTCTGGGCATGTTGAATGGCAAATTAAACTTAATCAAAACGATATGCATCCAAAGCTGTCAAAAGGGTGCAACAGCTACACCACAAGAAAGGTTAAGGGAATTAATTAGAAACTTTTAGGGAGTATGAAGATAAAGGGTTAAACAATGCTTGTGTATAACTAAGGTTGTAATAAGATCTCAGTGAGAGTCAAATGGTTTTTGGAGTTAAGATTTACCATAAATATCAGTCAATAAACAAAACAAACCCCCAAAAACAGAAATAGCACCAAACAACGACGTCAAACACAAAGCGAGTAGAAACTAACATAAAGAGGAGAAGACATAACGTCCCCTGTATCTCCAAAAGAATAGAAAGCAATTTGAACTTTAAATAAAACAAATCATATTTCAAAGGTCTTTTATTTTATTCCTTTAATAACTCCTAAATTATTAAGACATTCAAGAATGAATATCAAATTATTTAAAAGTTCAGTCCACATCTCAATCTTAGGAGAAATATAAACACATAGCTCGAAGCAATGTTTGCTTTCATTAACATGAAAACTGCGGTCTTGTATTTAGAAGGCAAAGAGAGGGACTTTTATTTTTGGCTGTATTCGGCTTGTTTTAAGTTCGACATAAGTTTTGCTCATCTCGGGTATAATTTAACTCTTTACGATTCTTTAAAAATTTTCTTTTTAGGATTTTTTTTAAATAATCAAAATAAAATCAAACTCTTTTGATATATTTACTGATGTCCAAATTTATATTGATGGAGATAGCTCAAAGATAAAGATTAAAATACAAAAATATAATTACCCAAGTTGTAATTTTTTCAATTAGTATTAGAGATTCTATAGAGTTTATAGTCGAAAGGGAATCTGACCACTCAACACCACTTATTTCAAACTTGTAGACTTTCGTTGAGAGTAGATCTTGCTCTAGAATCGAGACACATCCCTTCGGTGAAGGAACCATTGGAAACTGGCATCTACAGCTAAAAAATTTCAAAGACAAGTCCTTGCTACAGGTGGCACCAAGAAGAAGACACTGGGCAGCATTTTCATCTTTGGAACAAGGGTCCATGACTGCGGCTTTTAAATCTAAAATAATAAAAAAAAACTGGATTGCAGATGAATAATAAGATTAAAATGACATGGAAAGAAAATAGCCTTTACCTTCTCTATTGAAAGGCTAAAAAGGACTAGTTTATCGTATAAAATAATCTTCACTTTAAACCAACATTATGTTTTTATGCTACTTTTTTTTTACTTTTATGCCATAAAAAATCAGTTCAACAGTACAATTATTGTTAGGGAACATCCATTGTTATTTTCCCAATTTTTATTCTTGGAAAGTTCAATTTAAAGTGAAAAAATAAAATCATACCATCACGCTGATAATAGCAGCCAGGTCAGGTCAAATTGAGTTTATTTAACATAAAAAATACAAACAAATATACAGCAGCCAGCTGTAAATCCATTATTATACAGCTTTAAAACTACTGCATAAATAAAAAAAGAAAAAAAAGTAGATAAATAACATTCAACTTTCTAATCTTTCTCAATTATCACCCAAAAGGTAACGCTTCAATCTACTCTTGATATGGCTTACATTTTAACTTGCCTAATACTATCTGGGAGGGAATTGCACACCCCTGGTCCCACAAAGAGAGGCAGAAACGCAGCACGTTGAGTACTGCGGAGCTCAGATGCAAAGTCATATGCTTTTCTAGTGTCATAAACGTGGTAGGATGAATTAGCTCTATAAAATCCCCAAAATATCACCGGTGAACGCTTATTCAAACATTGATAATCTCGTAACTGATAAATATTTAAAATTTTCAAACTTGTAAAGCAGTTCAACGTGATATTTTCAAATTGAATATAATTACCTAAAATACGACCTACTTTATTCTCTAAAATTTTAACCTTTCTAAAATATGAAATAAAACTACTAGTCCATAGCATGCAACCATACGATAAACAAAGGTTAACAATATAATGATACAGTAAAAGTAAAACATTTGACGACAGTTGATTTTTCAGTGTTCTTATAACACCCAGGCCTCTCCA
>NC_142797.1:80273216-80406226 GCF_049724085.1 Artemia sp. Qi Xiang Cuo | reverse complement strand
TTTTAGTTGAGAATTTAGAGTTTTAGTTTAGAGTCTTAGCTTAGAGTTTTTGTTAGAGTTAGAGTTTAGTTTAGTTTTAGTTAAGAGTTTTAGTTTAGAGTTGTTGTTTAGTTTTAGTTAAGAGTTTTAGTTTAGAGTTGTTGTTTAGTTTTAGATAAGATTTTTAGTTTAGATTTGTTGTTTAGTTTTAGTTAAGAGTTTTAGTTTAGAGTTGTAGTTTAGTTTAGTTTTAGTTAAGATTTTTAGTTTAGAGTTGTTGTTTAGTTTTAGATATTGTTGTTTGAGTTTTAGTTTAATATCAGCTTACAGCTTTAGTTAGAGTTATAGTTTAGTTGTAGTTCAGAGTCTAGAGCTTCAGGTTAGACTCTCAGCACTTAGAGTTTTAGTTAGAGCACTATTTTATTTTAGTTTTAGTCCAGTGTTTTTGGACTTGTAGTTTATTTTTAGCTAAACGTTTCAGCTTAGAGTTTTAGACTAGAGTCATAGCTTAGAGTTTTTTCATTGCAATTTTAGTTTAGTTTAGTTTTAGATAAGAGTTTTAGTTTAGAGTTTCAGTTTGGTATTAGCTTACAGTTTTAGTTTAGAGTTTAGAGTTTTAGTTTAGAGTCTTAGTTTTGAGTTTAGTTAGAGTTGTAGTTTAGTTTACTTTTAATTAAGAGTTTTGTTTAGATTTTAGAGTCTTAGCTTAGAGTTTTAGTTAGAGTTTAGAGTTTTAGTTTAGAGTCTTAGCTTATAGTTTTAATTCTATTTATAGTTTACTATAATTTTAGGTGAGAATTTAGAGTTCTAGTTTAGAGTCTTAGCTTAGAGTTTTTTTGTTAGAGTTATAGTTTAGTTTAGTTTAGATATTGGAGTTTTAGTCTTGAGTCTTAGCTTAGAGTTTTAGTTAGAGGTATAGTTTATTTTAGTTTTAATTCAGAGTTTTAGTTTAGATTCTTAGCTTATTGTTTTAGTTAGGGTTATAGTTTAGTTTAATTTTAGTTAAGAGTTTTAGTTTAGACTTCAGAGTTTTAGTTTAGAGTTTTAGCTAGAGTTATAGTTTAGCTTAATTTTTGTTAAGAATTTTAGTTTAAAGTTGTAGTCTAGTTTTAGTTAAGAATTTTAGTTTAGAGCTGCAGTTTTGTTTAGTTATAGTTAAGAGTTTCTGGACTTGTAGTATAGTTTTAGCTAAACGTTTTAGTTTAGAGTTTTAGCCTAGAGTCATAGCTTAAAGTTTTTCCTTGCACTTTTAGTTTAGTTTAGTTTTAGATAAGAGTTTTAGTTTAGAGTTTTAGTTTGATATTATTTATAGTTTTAGTTAGAGTTATAGTAGTTAAGAGTTTTAGTTTAGAGTTTAGAGTTTTAGTTTAGAGTCTTTGCTTAGAATTTTAGTTAGAGTTATAGTTTAGTTTAGTTTTAATTCAGTGTTAGTTTTTTGTCTTAGCTTAGAGTTTTAGTTAGAGTTATAGTTTAGTTTAGTTTTAGTTAAAAATTTTAGTTTAGAGGTGTTGTTTAGTTTTAGATAAGAGTTTTAGTTTAGAGTTTAGAGTTTTAGTTTAGTTCTAGTTTAGAGTCTAGGGTTTCATTTAGAGTCTTAGCTTAGAGTTTTAGTTAGAGTTATAGTTTACTTTAGTTTTACTTTAGAGTTATAGTTTAGTTTAGTTTTAGTTAGGAGCAATAGTTTAGAGTCTTAGCTTATAGTTTTAGTTCCATTTATAGTTTACTTTAGTTTTATTTGAGAATTTAGAGTTTTAGTTTAGAGTCTTAGCTTAGAGTTTTTTTGTTAGAGTTATAGTTTAGTTTAGTTTAGATATTGGAGTTTTAGTTTTGAGTCTTACCTTAGAGTTTTAGTTAGAGGTATAGTTTAGTTTAGTTTTAATTCAGATTTTTAGCTTAGAGTCTTAGCTTAGAGTTTTAGTTAGAGTTATAGAGTTTTAATTTAATTTTAGTTAAGAGTTTTAGTTTAGACTTCAGAGTTTTAGTTTAGAGTTTGTAGTTTTAGTTATAGTTATAGTTTAGCCTAATTTTTGTTAAGAGTTTTAGTATAGAGTTGTAGTTTAATTTTTTTTAAGATTTTTTGATTAGATTTGTAGTTTAGTTTAGTTAAGAGTTTCTGGACTTGTAGTTTAGTTTTAGCTATACGTTTCAGTTTAGAGGTTTAGCCTAGAGTTATAGCATAGAGTTTTTCCTTTCACTTTTAGTTTAGTTTTAGATTAGAGTTTTAGTTTAGAGTTTCAGTTTGATATTAGCTTATAGTTTTAGTTAGAGTTATAGTAGTTAAGAGATTTAGTTTAGAGTTTAGAGTTTTAGTTTAGAGTCTTTGCTTAGAGTTTTAGTTAGAGTTATAGTTTAGTTTAGTTTTAATTCAGTGTTAGTTTTGAGTCTTAGTTTAGAGTTTTAGTTAGAGTTATAGTTTTAATTAGAGTTATACGCGCGCGTACATAGTCTAACCTAACCTAAAGTAACTTAGCCTAACCTAATCTAACCTAACCTAAGCTCATGATAACCTAACCTAACCTAACTTAAATGTGGAGAAACCTAAGACGCTAAACTAAAACTCTAAACTCTAAACAAAAACTCTTAACTAAACTATAAATCTAAACTAAAACTCTTAACTAAAACTAAACTAAAACTATAACTCTAACTAAAACTCTAACCTAAGACTCTAAGTTAAAACTCTAAACTCCAAGCTAAAACCCTAAACTAGAACTCTTAACTAGAGCTATACTAAACTATACCTCTAACTAAAACTCTAAGCTAAGACTCTAAACTAAAACTCTAAACTCTAAACTAAAATTCTTAGCTACTAGAACTCTAACTAAAACTGTAAGCTAATACCAAACTGAAATTCTAAACTAAAACTCATATCTAAAACTAAACTAAACTAAAAGTGCAATGAAAAACTCTAAGCTATGACTCTAGGCTTAAACTCTGAACAATAACATTTACCTAAAACTAAACCACAAATCTAAAAACACTTAACTAAAACTAAAATAAAATATAACTCTAACTAATCTCTAAGTGCTGAGAGTCTAACTTGAAACTCTAGACTCTGAACTACAACTAAACTAAACTATAACTCTAAACTAAAATTCTTAACTAAAATTAAACTAAACTTTAACTAAAACTCTAAACTTTTTTTTAAATGAGTTTTTTTTTAAATATTTCTAAAGTGCTAATAGTTATAGCACTACAAACATCAGAATAAACTTTAGAGGGCAATTTATCTGTAAAAGAGGGGTTATTATTTCATTACTAAATTTTTAGTCTTTTTTAATGAGGAGGAGGTGGATTCATACAATTACTCTCCCCCCGAAAAGAGACCAAGATGGGGTGATACCACATCGATGCAAGCTCCAAGACCATCCATCATCAGATATGCTAGCTCTATTTGTATGTATGTCTGAGTTGGTGTTTGCAAGTCCAAGTATTTGTCTTTGTTGGCTTGTGTGTCTAAAGTGCCTGTCTTTCTCTGTTTGTATGTCTGAATCTATTTGTTTCTATGTTTGGGTTGGTGTTTGCAGCTCCAAGTGTTTGTCTTTGTTGGTTTGTGTGTCTAAAGTGCCTGTCTTTCTCTGTTTGTATTTCTGAATTTATTTGTTTGTATGTCGGGGTTGGTGTTTGCAAGTCTTTATCTATTTGTATGTCTGAATCTATTTGTTTGTATGTCTGGGTTGGTGTTTGCAAGTCCAAAGGTTTGTCTTTGTTGGTTTTTATGTCTAATGTGCCTGTCTTTCTCTCTTTGTATGTCTGAATCTATTTAATTGTATGTGGGGGTTGGTTTTTGCAAGTCCAAGTTTTTGTCTTTGTTGGTTTGTATGTCTAAAGTGCCTGTCTTTCTCTGTTTTTACGTCTGAATCTATTTGTTCGTATGTCTGGGTTGGTGTTTGCATGTCCAAGTGTTTGTCTTTGTTGGTTTGTATTTCTAAAGTACCTGTCTTTCTCTGTTTTTATGTCTGAATCTATTTGTTTGTATGTCTGAGTTGTTGTTTGCATGTCCAAGTGTTGTCTTTGTTGGTTTGTATGTCTAAAGTACCTGTCTTTCTCTGTTTGTATGTCTGAATCTATTTGTTTGCATGTCTGGATTGGTGTTTGCAAGTCCAAGTGTTTGTCTTTGTTGGTTTGTATGTATAAAGTGCCTGTGTTTCTCTGTTTGTATGTCTGAATCTATTTTTTTTGTATGACTGGGTGGGTGTTTGCAAGTCCAGGTGTTTGTCTTTGTTGGTTTGTATGTCTAAAGTGCCTGTCTTTCACTGTTTGTATGTCTGAATCTATTTGTTTGTATGTCTGGGTTGGTGTTTGCAAGTCCAAATGTTTGTATTTCTTGGTTTGTATGTCTAAAGTGCCTGTTCTTCTCTGTTTGTATATCTGAATCTATTTGTTTGTATGTCAGGGTTGGTGTTTGCAAGTCCAAGTGTTTGTCTGTGTTGGTTTGTATGTCTAAGGTGCCCGTCTTTCTCTTTTTGCATGTCAGAATCTATTTTTTTGTATGTCTGATTTGGTGTTTGCAAGTCCAAGTGTTTGTCTTTGTTGGTTTGTATGTCTAAATTGCCCGTCTTTCTCTGTTTGTATGTTTGAATCTATTTTTTTTGTATGTCTGGGTTGGTGTTTGCAAGACAAAGTTATTTGTCCTTTTTGGTTTGTATGTCTAAAGTGCCTGTCTTTCTCTGTTTGTATGTCTGAATCTAGTTGTTTGTATTTCTAGCTTGGTATCTACAAGTCCAAATGCTTTTCATTGTTGGGTTGTATTTCTAAAGTGTCTATATTTCTCTGTTTGTATGTCTTAATACATTTGTTTGTATGTCTGGGTTGGTGCCGTTGAATGGTGACATCCATAAATTAGACAATGTTCCTGTTTTTTCAAATTCTCACTTACAAAAACCATAAAAACATACAAAAATGTGAGAAAATTCCTGTTTTTCAAATTCTCACTGACAAAAACCATAAAAACAGACATAAATGCGACAAAGTTCCTGGTTTTTCATGTGACAAAGTTCCTGTTTTTTCATTCTCAGTGAGAAAACCCATAAACCACGTGGTTCTCGTGTCAATATATGGTGTTAAAAAAGTTGTAGGTGGCAGCAGGGGTGACTCGTGGGGGCTTTAGGGTCCCCTCTACTGATTTTTGCTTGTAAAGTTGAGTCCAAAATACAGATCGATGATGATCCAAGAACCCTTTGGTTTTCAGATACTGTCATAGAGGTCATGTTCAAGGTCAAGGTCAAGGTTCGGCAACTCAGCCATGGGTGGTGCCAAAATTGGCTAATCACACTCTACCCTTTATTAAAAGGTGGACACACCAACTGAAGCTTATTACCCACAATTAAGTGGAATTTGAAAGTGTTTCTGTATATCATCATAGAGCATCAACAATTTTCAAAACTCCTTATTGGACTCGACTGAAGCAGGCAGACCAGTGATTTCCAACCATTCGTTCATCATCCCAACAGCAGCATTGCGACTCAAAATAAACCCAGAATACTTTCCTATTTTCCATTTCCATTAGTTTCTGTATATCATTATTCACTTTTTTTAGTTGTTTAGTCTATTTTGATATTGGTTTTGATTCTTTTTCTTTCCGTCAACGTTTTACTGTGTCATCAAAATTGCGCAGCTTATCAGGAACCGAGCTGATCTTTGCATCCAGTCAAGTTTGGTTTGCACTTCTTAAATTTGACTAAATTGATTTTGGCTTAAATAAAGTAGTGAAAGGAAGCTTGTTAAACGTCAAAAATCATACATATTTTGACTTCTTATGTGATTTCCTACCCTTGACACTGGGTTGCATGTGTCATAAATTATGTTTAGGAATATTTTATGGAACTTCTAATAATTTGAGTGAAATGTCAGTATCTAAATTTGAGTCTTTCCCATGGAAGGGCTACACTGGTACCTAAAGTTAAGGCGGGCAGCTCAGAATGCTTGCTACCCTCTAATCTGCTTTGAACGCTCAATACGGCAAAAAACTGTCTATTTTTCTTATCAAATGAACAGCCTCAAAAGTTCGTATGATCATCCTTTATATACGACGTGACCAGGGGAGAGGTTATTGAGTGAGTATACACTCCTGCATCCTCTTTATGTTTGTAGCCCAACCCACTTATACTAACATCAAATCACGGTAGTATTACAGCAGTGCGGCCAACGTGGTAAACCTTTACTGTCACCACTTTCTGCCCGTTGATTCAAATAAAATTTTACTTTTAAAAAAATCACTTCAGTTTATTCTTTTAAAGTTTAAATAAAAAAAAACACAAGTTTTTTGAACTGAAAGTAAGAACCAACATTAAAACGTAAAATGACCAGAAACTATTCGATAGTCAAACCAATAAAGTTGATTTCTTTTATAGAATAGACCTAGGGAAAGTGAAAAGTTTTAAAAAATTTGATAGTCAAACCGTTAAAGTTGATTTCTTTTTGACACCTGAAAAAGTCAAACCATTGAAGTTGACCCCCTCTACACCTCGCGCTTCACGGTTAAGTTTTTTAGTACTTTTAAAAATGTTTTATATTGTTCTAATTAAACGAACCTTGTGTTTCAGGAGTTGTTCTTAAAGAATTTGGACACAATTATAACTTTAGCGTAAAGAGTGATATATTGAGGAGGGGGTACCCCCCTCCCTCATATAGTTACCAATTTCTGTTCGTTTTAAGTTTGTTCTTGCTTTCAGTTGAAACGAATTGTTGTTGTTTTTATATTATTCCTGATTGTTTTCTAAATGGTGCCAGAAAATCTGGCTCCCCCTCCACGGAATAAATCCCTCCTCTCCATGGATATATCTTCTAGACAATTCAATCCTGGTGAAAATTTACCGTGAACAATTACCCTTAACATCTCCACGCGTAAAATTGGGTCGGCAAAGAGAAAGCAAGACATAAGAAAAATTTCGTATTGGAATTCTGACAAATTACCCCAGCGTAAAATTTCCCCTGAAAAATTAACCCCTGAAAACTTTCCTCCCGTAAAAAATTCTCCTGTGGAAAATACCCCATCAGAAAATTCGTCTCTCTCCCCCCCCATCCGAAAAATGTATGCATAACTTTTAATAACAAATACTATACGTAAACAATCGGCAAATTGTGTAACTTAAAGACCTTTCAGGGGCTGTGGGGGGGGGGGTAATATTATCTCCAAAGGCATAGTTACTCGGTTTTCAACTATGCTGAAAAAAATGGCTATCTCAAAATTTTGATCAGACGATTTTGATAATAAAGGGGATTGAAAGGGGGCCTAATTGCCCTCCAGTGTTTTTGGTCACCTAAAAATGGCACTATAACTTTTAATTTACGTTCAAATGAGTGCTTTCCCGGTATTCTACGACCACTGGGTCGATACGATCATCCCTGGAGAAAAAAAAATAAATAAAGACGCATCCGTGATCTTTCTTCTGGAAAAAACAAACACAAAATTCTACATTTTTGCAGATATGAATTTGAAACCTTGGCAGTAGGGTTCTATGATACGCGGAATTTGATGGTGTGATTTCCATTAAGATTCTTTAACTATTAGGTAACATTGCCCCCTTTTTCAAAAATCCCCCCAAAAAAATTCTCAGGATCGTAGTCTTTAATGCGTAAGACTAAACTTATTGAAACTTATATATTTAGAATCAGCATAATAAGTCAATTCGTTTGATATATCTATTGGTATCCATATTCCGTTTTTTAGAGTTTCGGTTACTATTAAGCTGCGTCATTCTTTACTTACTGTTCGTTGCTTCGAACTGTTTGGTGGTAGCAAAAGAAAAAGTATTTTCATAAAAATTTCTATGGTATTCCTATATAAAAGTGACAGAAACAAAAATCTCTCTGAATTTCAAACTTAATTTCGTACGAGAAAATAATTCTAGATTTTCAAACACACAGGTGAATGCATAAAAATAAGGTACTCAATTAATCTTTTTTCAACAAGGACCAAAAATCGACCTTTCTAGGGGAAGTTTTTGCAAGGTATTATCATTTTTAGGATAAAATTATTGGGTTATTATATTGGTACAAAAATCAAAAGCCAATAATGACAAAGACTTTAAGTTTGCGAGCTTTGAGAACTTAAGAAAAAAACTGATTCGATTTGATACTGCTCATTTAGCATAAATAAGCTTCAATTTTAAAGGCATACCACCGCTAATGTATAATCACAAATACTATTACTGCTACTACTACTACTATAAACATCTAATATCAATTGCAGCATAAATCCACTTGAGGAGACCATTGTTGCACAGCCCACTTTACCCAAGCTTCACTATTTACTCCATTCCAAAGTGCCCATCTCCTTAGAATCTTTTCTTAAAATCTCCCTCTGCAGTAGTAAGGCAATACACAGTCCGGAATCTGATTGCGTAATATGCCTTACCAGGGTCATTCATCTATTACTAGGAACGGTACATTGGCTTAGCAGACGGGTTTTTTATGAGCTAACACGCATTTTTTGGGGTCAAGTGGTGATATAGCAATGGTTAGTCTATATGGAGTAACTTGATTACTTGTTTTTTTTTGTTTTTTTTAAACTGGTATTTTTTCAATGAAGCCCATAAAACTTCGAAGAAACCCGTGAATGTAGGACTGAAAGTCCGTTCGTAGTATATCTGAATCCAATTACTAATCAAGTTAGTGTGACCGCCATTTTTTGATCTGGTTAGGTGGGTATAATCTGGTTTGGTTCGTTATTGTGAGAGGGTTACTCAATTTACATCTTAGTGTTAACTGGGCGATGACTTAGTCTAATTGCGTAGGTACTAAAGGAACATTTGAAGGTGGAGAAAAAAAGGGCTAATTAGTGATTGGATAATTTTAACAAGAAATGACTGAAAAGTGTTTTGGAGGAGATGGGATGAATGTGTACTGTATAATACACAAGTGATGATTTTCACAGTGTTGTCAATTTTAAATAGTTTAGAAAAATATTTTAACAAGAAATGGCTGAAAAGTGTTTTGAGGGAGTTGAGTTGCACGAGGGATGACTTGCAGGAGGGTTCAGTTACATGCGGTTTCAGTTACACGGGGATTAGTTAAATGGGGTCGAGTTGCACGAGGATTCAGTAGCACGGAGGTTCAGTTGTACTGGGTTTCGGTTATACAGGGGTTCAGTTACATGGGGGGTTCAGTTGCACGGGGGGATATCTGCTATAAAAAACACTTCTTTCTAAACAAATACGAACATTTTGAAAAGCAGACAAAAAATTGCACACTATAATCAGAATTATTTGATTAACATTTAAAAAGGGCTAATGAGATATGTGATCTGTATAATACACAAGTGATGTTTGATAAGTATTGTTAATTTAAAATAGGATCTAACGTTCCCTTCGCTCCCCCTTTTCTGTGGGCAGGGTGGGAAGGGGTAAGTTTTGAAGGGAAAGCTTCTGCATCAAGAGGAAGGCTCAGAGACCCTTCGTTCCCACATTTCCGAGGGCAGGGTAGGGGGAGACG
This sequence comes from Artemia sp. Qi Xiang Cuo, assembly GCF_049724085.1. Taxonomy (NCBI): domain Eukaryota; kingdom Metazoa; phylum Arthropoda; class Branchiopoda; order Anostraca; family Artemiidae; genus Artemia; species Artemia sp. Qi Xiang Cuo. Next base: position 80,396,815 of record NC_142797.1, on the reverse strand, counting down.
GTGATAGTATTCCGATGCAATAATTCAAGCATACTAGAATTTATGCTCCTAGTGGAAGCTCGTAAAACCCTTCCCCCTCCCCGCACTAGGATTATTGCCTGGCTGTACCTCTAAATAAAGAGAATTAAGGTGATAGTATTCCGATACAATAAGTCAAGCATACTAGAATTTATGCTCCTAGTGGAAGCTCGTAAAACCCTTCCCACTCCCCGCGCTAGGATTATTGCCTAGCTGTGACAATGGATATTTCCTCTAAATACAGAGAATTAAGGTGATAGTATTCCGATACAATAAGTCAAGTGTACTAGAATTGATGCTCCTAGTGGAAGCTCGTAAAACCGTTCCCCCTCCACGTGCTAGGGTTATTGCCTGGCTGTGACAATTGATATTAACTCTAAATATAGAGAATTAAGGTGATAGTATTCCGATACAATAAGTCAAGCATAATAGAATTGATGCTCCTAGTGGAATCTCGTAAAACCCTTCCCCCTCCCCGCGCTAGGATTATTGCCTAGCTGTGACAATTGATATTACCTCTAAATACAGAGAATTAAGGTGATAGTATTCCGATACAATAAGTCAAGTATAATAGAATTTATGCTCCTAGTAGAAACTCGTAAAACCCTTCCCCCTCCCCACGTTAGGATTATTGCCTAGCTGTGACCATGGATATTACCTCTAAATACAGGGAATTAAGGTGATAGTATTCTGATACAATAAGTCAAGCATAATAGAATTGATCCTCCTAGTGGAACCTCGTAAAACCCTTCCCCCTCCACGTGCTAGGGTTATTGCCTAGCTGTGACAATGGATGTTATCTCTAAATACAGAGAATTAAGGTGATAGTATTCCGATACAATAAGTCAAGTATAATAGAACTTATGCTCCTAGTGGAAGCTCGTAAAACCCTTCCCCCTCCCCGCGCTAGGATTATTGCCTAGCTGTGACAATGGATATTACCTCGAAATACAGAGAATTAAGGTGATAGTATTCCAATACAATAAGTCAGTTATAATAGAATTGATGCTCCTAGTGGAAGCTCGTAAAACCCTTCCCCCTCCCCGCACTAGGATTATTGCCTAGCTTTGACAATGGATATTACCTCTAAATACAGAGAATTTAGGTGATAGTATTACGATAAAATAAGTCAAGTATAAGAGAAATGATGCTCCTAGTGGAACCTCGTAAAACCCTTACCCCTCTCCCGCACTAGGATTATTGCCTAGCTTTGACAAGGGATATTACCTCTAAATACATAGAATTTAGGAGATAGTATTACGGTACAATAAGTCAAGTATAATAGAATTTATACTCCAACTGGAAGCTCGTGAAACCCGTCCCCTTCTCCGTACTAGGATTATTGCCTAGCTATGACAATGGATAATACCTCTAAATATAGAGAATTAAGGTGTAAGCATTCCGATTAAATAAGTCAAGTATAATAGAATTGATGCTCCTAGTGAAAGCTCGTAAAACCCTTCCCACTCCCCGCGCGAGGATTATTTCATAGCTGTGAAAATGGATATTACCTCTAAATACAGAGAATTAAGGTGATAGTATTCCTATACAATAAGTCAATTATAATGGAATGTATGCTCCTAGTGGAAGCTCGCAAAATCCTTCCTCCTATAAAATCTGAGCTAATAAGGGCTTTTGACTGTAAACTCTAGTTTGTTGAAAGAAAATTATGGAAAATACAATTCTCTGGTTCAAATGTAAAACTTAAGTCCTTTTTTGGATTGAAAAATAAAACTGTATCCGTAAAATCTGAACTAATAATTCAATATTTTTTTATAAAAACAAACTATTTTTTTTTAAACTTCGAAATTTTTTCAACTTTATTTATTTTTTTCTTTTTTGTATCTATCTTAAAATGTCAAAGTATGCTTACGGTTCTAACAATTGCGCTCTATGATTGGTCAGAGACACGAAGTGGCTTTCCCAATGGTATTCTATGACCGCTTATCGTCACTAGCTAGTCTACTGCATGTATTAAATCAGTATTTTTTACACAGTGTAACAATAAACACATAAGTCATATCTGTTAAAAAAGAAAGTGAAGATGGAACATTTTAATAGAGTGTGTTCACATAACAAGGTTATTGTAGCATTGAATGCCGACAAGGAGAAGTATTTAAACTATGAAACAAGTACAAGTGGTAGCACTATTGGAAATGTATGCATGCATTGTCATGACAGTAAGGAATTAAATTTCTTTGGAATACCGAAATAATTCAACTCTTATGATGGTGGTTATGCGAGATTGAGATCTCCAGAGATGATTGCACTCAAAGAGAATGCTAACATAAAAATAATTGTTGATGATAGAGGACAACTCCTTGCTACTGCTGCAGGTAACACAGGACCTACGGATACATCCAATCATCAGCTTTCGGGTATTAGCATTCAACGGAAGCCTAATAAAAGAAAGGCCTACTCTGCTACTAATATCGTAAACCATATCTTGTTTACGTGCCGAAACTGCTACCTGTGTAAAAATAATGTGTTAATAGACAGTGAAATTGCAAGAAAAATAAAAATGGCATTGCAAAAAAATATCACTACGGAATATAAAGATGAAACGATGAAGGATAAAGCACCACCAAAAATTACTGGCATTGATCAAACATTAAATTAATCAAATAATAGCAAAGACGAAAATCATATTGAGCCTGTTCATGATACACCGTTAAAAATTGTTTATGATTCAAAATGGAATAATGATTATTCTACTGATTACGAACTAAGAAACGACAATAACTACAATATCAAGAGAGAACATGGTGAACTATTTTATGGAACAGATTCAAAATGTCCAAAGTTAATAATTGATATTAATAATGTAACATAATATATTTTTGTATTAATATTCTACATAGCATTATTTCATTAAAAATATTATATTGTTACATTTTCATTATTTTTTAGAGTAAGCTAGCGTATCAAGCGTTTAGAATGTATATTAAATCATCGGAGATGTAGGAAAAGGAATCTACGTACATCTATTGTCAGACACACTATTTCTATAAAATCTGAGCTTTTAGGGGTTTTTCACCGTAAACTCTAGTTTTTTTGTAAAAAAATTATGGAAATACAAGTCTCTGGTTCAAGTGCGGAATTTAAGTCTTTTTTTGAATCGAAAAATAAAACTATTTCCGTAAAATCTGATCTAATAAGGCTTTTTCGACCGTAAACTCTAGTTTCTTGTAAGAAAATTATGTAAAATACAATTTTGTACGTATCTTAAAATGACAAAATATCATTCTTGAATTCACCTCTTGGATACACAATACAGAAATTATAAAAAAAAATTGTAATACTTCCCCCCAAACTCAAATTTCCCAAAATTCCACTTTAGAATATTTTAAAATACCCCTAAGGCACAACTAGATAGACCGCTTAGACCAAAGAATTGACTTAAGAGTACATGTTATATCAAGGGACTTGTGTTTGAAAATACCCCTCCCCCCCAAACTCAAATTTTACTAAATACTGCTATAAGAACTTATTCATTATTTCTAAAGCACTAATAGATAGAGTGCTAAAATCATCAGAATTGTCTTCAGAGGACATGTTATATCACGGGAAGAGGTTTTTAAAATCCCCCTTCCCCCCAAACTCCAAATTTTCCAACATTCTACTTTAGAATCTTTTAAAATATTTATAAAGCACTAATAGATACAGTGCTAAAAACATCAGAATCGACTTCAGAGGACACGTTATATCACGGGAAGAGGTTTTGAAAATCCCCCTTCCCCCCAAACTCAAAATTTTCCAAAATTTTACGTTAGAAGCTTGTGTGTGTCTCTTTGGACTTTTTGTGTATCTCTTCGGACTGTGTGTATGTCTCTACAACTGTAGAAAACCCCATGTGGGTGAGTTTAAATAAATAAAATTTAACAAAAAATTAATGAAAATTGTTATTCTTTGTTTCAAATGTAGAAAATAACCGTGTGAGTGCGTCGAAATAAAAAATTGTTTTAACAAGAAATGACTGAGAAGTGTTGTGGAAGAGATGGCTTGATTGACAGAAGGATGTATCAGCGAAGTTATAGTGGAGGGCGACAATGTCTTCAAAGTCAAGGTTATAAGAAAAAAAAGTTCCGAATATTTTTGTCGGTTTGTAGTTTACGCACTAATATCAATATCAGTAATGATTATATTTGAACTTTCTCCAAGTTGATCAAATTGGTCTCTAAACGGTTCATGATAAAAAAATATTTTGAGACAAGAAAAAAAAATAAAATAATGTCATGAAATCATTTTCAACACTCAGAGAAGTGGTTTTTTTTTTGTGTAAGTTTTTTTTTGTGTTTGTGTAAGTTTTGTGTGTGTGTGTGTGTGTGTTTTTTTTTTTGTTTAAGTTTTTTTTGTGTGTGTGTAAGTTTTTTTTGTGTGTGTTTGTGAGTTTTTATGTGTGTTTAAGTTTTTGTTTTTTTGTGTATGTTTTTTTTTGTGTGTTTAAGTTTTTATGTGTGTGTAAGATTCTGTGTGTGTTTTAATTTTTGTTTGTCTGTGCAAGATTTTGTGTGAGTGGAGGTTTGTGTTTGTGTTTTAGTGTTTGTGTGTGTGTGTGTAAGTTTGTGTGTGTGTGTGTGTGTGTAATTTTTTATGTGTGTTTTTAATTTTGTGTGTGTGTGTGTGTGTGGTTTTTTAAAATAAACTCTATTTTACTATAATAAAATTATGGAAAATACAATTCTATCGTGCAAATGTGAAACTTAATTCCATTCTCTGGTTCAAATGCAGAAAAACCCGTGTGGGTGATTTGAAATAAAAAAAATTTAACAAGAAATGACTGAAAAGTGTTTTGGGGGAGATGGTTTGATTGGCAGAAGGATGTATTAGTGAAGTTATAGTGAAGGGCGACAAAGTCTTCAAAGTCAAGGCTATAAGAAAAAAAAGTTCTGGATATTTTTGTAGGTTTGATTGGCAGAAGGATGTATTAGTGAAGTTATAGTGGAGGGCGACAAAGTCTTCAAAGTCAAGGCTATAAGAAAAAAAAGTTCTGGATATTTTTGTAAGTTTGTAGTTTACGCACTAATATCATATCAGTAACGATTCGAGGATGTTGCGCGCACGTAACCTCGTCTAAATTAACCTTAAAAAATGAAATAAAGCTATATCGACTTTGCATATTTTATTCAACATATCCGAGAAAGCGCTGGAGGGGAGCATTCCTGTCGACTTTTGGAGGATGTTTCCCCCATTTTTCGATAATCAGGTAATTTTCTCAATCTCTTTTATCAAGGTCATAGCTTTTGACTGACAACACAAGAAACAAACCCATATGGGGTCATAAGTTCGATTCCCAATCCTAACAATTTTTTTCTTATTCTAAATATTTGGAAACAGCCTCTATTTCTGACCAAGAGCTTGAGAAAATTGTCTGATTATTGATAAATGGGGAAACATCCTTGAATCGTTACTGATATGATATTAGTGCGTAAACTACAAACTTACAAAAATATCCAGAACTTTTTTTTCTTATAGCCTTGACTTTGAAGACTTTGTCGCCCTCCACTATAACTTCACTAATACATCCTTCTGCCAATCAAACCTACAAAAATATCCAGAACTTTTTTCTCTTATAGCCTTGACTTTGAAGACTTTGTTGCCCTTCACTATAACTTCACTAATACATCCTTCTGCCAATCAAACCATCTCCCCCAAAACACTTTTCAGTCTTTTCTTGTTAATTTTTTTTTATTTCAACTCACCCACACGGGTTTTTCTGCATTTGAACCAGAGAATGGAATTAAGTTTCACATTTGAACGATAGAATTGTATTTCCCATAATTTTTCTTATAGGAAACTAGAGTTTATGGTCAAAAATCACACACACACACACAGAAACTTACACACACACATAAAAACTTACACACACACACACACACACACACACAAACTTACGCACACACACACACAAAAAAACTGGCAAAAACAAAAAAACTTACACACCCACAAAAACTTACACACACACACAAAAATTGACACGCACACAGAAACTTACACACACATAAAAACTTACACACATACAAAAACTTACACACACACACAAAAAAAAAACTTACACACACACACAAAAAAACAATTTAAACACACAAAAAAAATCAAACAAACATACAAAAAAGAAATCTAAAAAACGAAAAAACAAAAAAATAAAAAAAAAAAAAAAAAACTAAAAAACACACACACACAAAACTAACACAAACACAAATAAAAACTTAAACCAAAAAAAAAACAATTCTCTGAGTGTCGAAAATGAATTGACGACACTATTCTAGTTTTTTTTTCTTGTCCCAAACTATTTTTTATCATGAACCATTTAGAGACCAATTTTATCAATCTGGTGAAAGTTCAATTAGAATCATTACTGATATTGATATTAATGCGTAAGCTACAAAACGACAAAAATATCCGGAACTTTTTTTTTTTATAACCTTGACTTTGAAGACATTGTCGCCCTCCACTATAACTTCGCTAACACACCCTTCTTACAATCAATCCAACTCCCCCAAAACCCTTTTCAGTAACTTCTTGTTAAAATTTTTTTTTATTTCAACTCACTCGCAGGGGTTTTTTCTACATTTGAACCAGGGAATAACACTTTTCAGTCATTTCTTGTTAATTTTTTTTTATTTCAACTCACCCACACGGATTTTTCTACATTTTCAGAGACATGCACACGGTCCGAAGAGAGACACAGAAAGCCCAAAGAGACACACACAAGCTTCTAAAGTAAAGTTTTGGAAAATTTTGAGTTTGAGGGGGAAGGGGATTTTCAAAACCTCTTCCCGTGATATAACGTGTCCTCTGAAGTCGATTCTGATGTTTTTAGCACTGTATCTATTATTGCTTTAGAAATATTTTAAAAGCTTCTAAAGTATAATTTTGGAAAATTTTGAGTTTGGGGGGGGGAAGGGGATTTTCAAAACCTCTTCCCGTGATATAACGTGTACTCTGAAGTCGATTCTGATGTTTTAGCACTCTATCTACTAGTGCTTTAGAAATACTTCTAAAGTAAATTTTGGAAAATTTTGAGTTGGGAAGGGATTTTCAAAACTGTTTAACTTCTTGAGTCTATTAGTGCTTTAGAAATATTTTAAAAGCTTCTTTACTAGAATTTTGGAAAATTTGAGTTTAGGGGGATGTATTACAATTTTTTTTTATAATTTCTGTATTGTGTATCCAAGAGGTGAATTCAAGAATTATATTTTTTCATTTTAATATACGTAAAAAAATGTATTTTACATAATTTACTTACAAGAAACTAGAGTTTACGGTCGAAAAAGCCTTATTAGCTCAGATTTTACGGAAATAGTTTTATTGTTCGATCCAAAAATAGACTTAAGTTCCGCATTTGAACCAGAGAATAGTATTTCCATAATTTTCTTACAAAAAAAAAACTAGAGTTTACGGTCAAAAACCCTTAATAGCTCAGATTTTACGGAAATAGTGTGTCTGACAATAGATGTACGCAAATTCCTTTTCCTACATCTTCGATGATTTAATATACATTCTAAACGCTTGATACGCTAGCTTACTCTAAAAAATAATGAAAATGTAACAATGTAATATTTTTAATGAAATAATGCTATGTAGAATATTAATACAAAAATATATTATGATACATTATTAATATCAATGATTAACTTTGGACATTTTGAATCTGTTCCATAAAATAGTTCACCATGTTCTCTCTTGATATTGTAGTTATTATCGTCTCTTAGTTCGTAATCAGTAGAATAATCATTATTCCATTTTGAATCATACACAATTTTTACTGGTGTCTCATGAACAGGCTCAATATGCTTTTCGTCTTTGCTATTATTTGATTCATTGACTGTTTGATCAATGCCAGTAATGTTTGCTGGTGCTTTGTTCTTCATCGTTTCATGTTCATATTCCGTAGTGATATTTTTTGACAATGCCATTTTTATTTTTCTTGCAATTTCACTGTCTATTAACACATTATTTTTACGCAGGTAACAGTTTCGGCACGTAAACAAGATATGGTTTACGATATTAGTAGCAGAATAGGTCTTTCTTTTATTAGCCTTCCGTTGAATGCTAATACCCGAAAGCTGATGATTGGATGTATCCGTAGGTAATGTGTTACCTGTAGCAGTAGCAAGGAGTTGTCCTCTATCATCAACAATTATTTTTATGTTAGCATTCTCTTTGAGTGCAATCATCTCTGGAGATCTCAATCTCGCATAACCACCATCATAAGAGTTGAATTTTTTCGGTATCTCAAAGAAATTTAATTCCTTACTGTCATGACAATGCAAGCATACATTTCCAATAGTGCTACCACTTGTACTTGTTTCATAGTTTAAATACTTCTCCTTGTCGGCATCCAATGCTACAATAACCTTTTTACGTGAACACACTCTATTAAAATGTTCCATCTTCACTTTCTTTTTTAAAAGATACGATTTATGTGTTTATTGTTCCACTGTGTAAAAAATACTGATTTAATACATGCAGTAGACTAGCTAGTGACGATAAGCGGTCATAGAATACCAGTGGGAAAGCCACATCGTGTCTCTGACCAATCATAGAGCGCAATTGTTAGAACCGTAAGCATACTTTGACATTTTAAGATAAATACAAAAAAGAAAAAAATAAATAAAGTTGAAAAATTTCGAAGTCTAAAAAAAAAAAAATAGTTTGTTCTTATGGAAAAATTATTTAATTATTAGTTCATATTTTTCGGATTTGGTTTTATTTTTTAATCCAGACCTTGATTGAAGTGTCTAAATTGAACCATAGATTAATTTTTACTACAAATTTATTTAAACAAAGTGTGACTTAAAGTAAAAAACCCAAGCTATATTACGTTTTACAGTGGGACGGGTTTTGCGAGCTTCCACTAGGAGCATAAATTCTAGTATACTTGACTTATTGTATCGGAATACTATCACCTTAATTCTCTGTATTTAGAGGTAATATCCATTGTCACAGCTATGCAATAATCCTAGCGCGGGGAGTGGGAAGGGTTTTACGAGCTTCCACTAGGAGCATAAATTCTATTATACTTGACTTATTGTATCGGAATACTATCACCTTAATTCTCTGTATTTAGAGGTAATATCCATTGTCATAGCTAGGCAATAATGCTAGCGCGATGAGGGGGAAGGGTTTTACGAGCTTCCACTAGGAGCATAAATTCTAGTATACTTGACTTATTGTATCGGAATACTATCACCTTAATTCTCTGTATTTAGAGATAATATCCATTGTCACAGCCAGGCAATAGACCTAGCACGTGGAGGGGGAAGGGTTTTACGAGTTTCCACTAGGAGCATCAATTCTATTATACTTGACTTATTGTATCGGAATACTATCACCTTAATTCTCTGTATTTAGAGGTAATATCCATTGTCACAGCTAGGCAATAATCCTAACGTGGGGAGGGGGAAGGGTTTAACGAGATTCTAAAAGGAGCATAAATTCTATCAGACTTGAATTATTGTATCAGAATACTATCTCCTTAATTCTCTGTATTTAGAGGTAATATCCAGTGTAAAAGCCATGCAATAAACCACGCGAGGGGATGGGGAAGGGTTTTACGAGATAACACTAGGAGCATAAATTCTATTATACTTGACTTATTGTATCGGAATACTATCACCTTAATTCTCTGTATTTAGAGGTAATATCCATTGACACAGCCAGGCAATAAGCCTAGCGCGGGGAGGGGGAAGGGTTTTACGAGCTTCCACTAGGAGCATAAATTCTAGTATACTTGACTTATTGTATCGGAATACCATCACCTTAATTATATGTTTTTAGATGAAATATCAATTGTCACTGCAATGCAATTATCCTAGCGGTGGGTGGGGGAAGGCTCCTAAGAGCTTAAACTAGGAGCAAAAATACTATTATGGTTGACTAACTGTATATGAATGCTAACCCCTTAAGTATCTGTATTTAGAGGTACAGCAAGGCAATAATCCTAGTGCGGGGAGGGGGAAGGGTTTTACAAGCTTCCACTAGGAGCATAAATTCTATTATGCTTGAATTATTGTATTGGAATACTATCACCTTCTCCCCCTCCTCTGCCCTCGGAAATGTGGGAACGAAGGGTCTCTGAGCCTTCCCCTTGATGCAGATGTTGTCCCTTCAAAATTGACCCCTCCCCTCCCTGCCCTCAGAAATGGGGGAGCGAAGGGAACGTTAGATCCTATTTTAAATGAACAATACTTATCAAACATCACTTGTGTATTATACAGATCACATATCTCATTACTCCTTTTTAAATGTTAATCAAATAATTCTGATTATAGTGTGGAATTTTTTGTCTGCCTTACAAAATGTTCGTATTTGTTTAGAAAGAAGTGTTTTTTATAGCAGATACCTCCCCGTGCAACTGAACCCCCCATGTAACTGAACCCCTGTATAACCGAAACCCGGTACAACTGAACCTCCGTGCTACCGAATCCTCGTGCAACTCGACCCCATTTAACTAATCCCCGTGTAACTGAATCCGCATGTAACTGAACCCTCGTGCAAGTCATCCCTCGTGCAACTCAACTCCCTCAAAACACTTTTCAGCCATTTCTTGTTAATTTATTTTATTTCTAAACTATTTAAAATTGACAACACTGTGCAAATCATCACTTGTGTATTATACAGTACACATTCATCCCATCTCCTCCAAAACACTTTTCAGTCATTTCTTGTTAAAATTATCCAATCACTAATTAGCCCCTTTTTTTCTCCACCTTCAAATGTTCCTTTAGTACCTGCGCAATTAGACTAAGTCATTGCCCAGTTAACACTAAGATGTAAATTGAGGAACTCTCTCGCAATAATGATCCAAACCAGATTATACCCACCTAACCAGATCAAAAAATGGTGGTCACACTAACTTGATTAGTAATTGGATTCAGATATAGTACAAAGGAACTTTCAGTCCTACATTCACGGGTTTCTGCAAAGTGTTATGGGCTTCATTGAAAAAATACCAGTTTAAAAAAAAACAACAAGTAATAAAGTTACTTCATATAGAACAGCCACTTCTAGATCACAGCTTTACCCCAAAAAATGCATTCTACATCATAAAATACCCGACATCAGAGAGACTGTGCCATGCCTTGTCATAGGTGAATGACCCTGGTAAGGCATATTACGCAATCACATTCAGGACTGTGTATTGCCTTACTACTCTCTGCTCTGTTCGGGGACTTCCTGTTCAAGGACTGTGCTGCAAAACGCAGCTTGTTCAGGAGACAACAAAAATTGGTTTTGTTTGCCTATTTTTTTTAGTGCAGAAATGAGATTTACATTGCTGAAAAATAATATTTGATGGACGTATACACTCGTGTTTCAGTTCAAGTATGAGATGCACACACAGCACGCGGGAATGGTAGTGTCAAGTTTCGACTCATGAAGAAAAAATTACCGCTAAAGGAAAACAAGTGTCAATTTTTTCGAATTTACCTTATCATCACTGAACTCGGTAATATGATTAGTTGTCCACCGTAAGGGTCCATTTTTGGATCTGGAAGAATAATAAAACAATTTTTATCTCTTTTTTATATGGATGAAATATAAATTTCTTTGCTACCGGAATTCGAAACGATAAATGCAAATAATTACATGGCAAGTCGATGCTTTGAAAAGCCGATATTTAAACTAATTTCCTCTCAATAGTTTTTACTAATAATGTGATTATATAAAAAAAGTATAGCGTTTATGAAACTGCTTTCCAGAACTTTCATCTTTCCTAATTAAAGAAAAAAAATTTTCTTTCAATCTTCACTCTGATTGGTTAGTCATCAATATAACATTTAAAAGATAAGCATGGCTGTAATCACGAGGTTACGTATGTATCAAACACAGCATTTATTTTTTTAAATTTATTTGGTTTCTCCAACAATTACTCTGTCTTAACATCAATAAAATGTTATGTTACAAGGCCACAACAAGAAACTCATAATAAATTACGAAATCACTCAGACCAACGAAAAACTGTAATTTATTTACAACTGATATCTAACTATAGACATTTTAGACAAGATAAATGTACATTTTCTATAATAATAAAATAATTATTATTTGTGTGTCTCTTATTGGTACCAATTGGAGAAGCAGGGTCAGAGGAGGGGACAAGGTTTGAAAAACCTGTTTTTGTATTTGTATTAAGATACTTATCATTGCCTCCTCCCTATACATTTTCGTCATTTGGAACCCCTGATGTCATTACAAGATTAAGTTGACTGCATCTAAGAGTAGCTTTAATTTTACTTTTGATCAGTGATATGTAGCTCAGAAAGAGTATGAGCGAGAACTCAAATTTTTCTTGAAGAATGGGAGTGAAGCAGAGAAAAAAATTCCCTAAAACACGGAATTTTTAACAATTTCCCTTCTAGCTGTTAGATAAGTTTTCTTTCTAGCTTGTTAAAAAGGAAAAAACAAAGATTCAGTTTAAACTGTTCTATCTTTGAAGACAAACTTTTAGGGGTGTAATTTCGGACTTTTACAGAGTCTGGAATAATTTCTTTGAGACCTTGAGACCAAAATTCTGAATCTTCTGAAGTCTGTAGGTAATACTCATGGAAACTTATGACTCAAACCATGAAACACTTATTTCTGTTTGGGAGATTTTCTTTGAAATTTTCGATTTTTATGGGATTTTGAAATTTAAAATGCATATTCAGCTTGGTCCCGATGCTAGACTGAAACAAATTCAACTGGGACTGGTGTCATTTAGGGCAAGAACTTTCTAGGCTTTTTGCCATTAAGACATCTACCAGAGGGGTTGTTACATCTCAGCAAAACTTGATACGGAGAAGAGCTAGTGTCCTAATTGTGACTTTCGGACTTTCAAAAAAACTTCAAAGTTTAAAAAGAGGAAGAAGGACCTTATATTCCAGCACTGAAGATATTTTTCAGAGAGGAATATGCAAGATCTGGTCAGAAATTAAATATAGCGTCCAGATAGTGCCTTTAGATTGAAGGGGAAGCTTAAATATTGTCATCAGTGCAAGCAACAGAAGAGACTTTCGCGCGTCACTCGTGTTGAAGAGAAGTAAGAGTAAGTTTCCTCGTTCTGATCTTTCACAGTTTGCAACTGATTCTGCCTTTGCGGAGCGAAGGGGACTCTACTCCAGTTGTAACGTCTTCTACTAAAACGAGTTGTAAGATACAAATCGAAGTTTGTAGGAAGTAAGGGCCAATGTCTGTTTTTTATCACATAAGGATCCAAATCAAATCCTTTGCATTTGGAGAAGGTGGGTAGGGGGCATAAATTTCTGGTCATCATAATTTCTGATAAATTTGGCTGTCAGATAAAAAAAAACAGGTAAGAGTAATTTTCCTACTCTACCTTTTTGGGGGCCAGGACCAACTTCAACCTCTGTAAGGAGAGCATGTCATAAAATTCTTGTTATTAGAAAAAGTTCAAAAAGCTGTATGATATTAACCTTACTTGAAGGGAAGTACCGATTAGTGTCTAACACCAATCCAAATTCTCATGAGAGGTGAGGGTTGACGGATATTTAAACTAAAGTCATAAGGCTAACTACCAAAAAAGGTGATGGATCTCAACCAAATTAATCGTGGGTAATAGTTAATTTCTCTGTTATTTCTCTAGAGAATGAAAAATTAACTTGAACTCTCTATTGAGGAGGAGGTCTACTCCCTAAGCTTTTATCAAAAAAATTTATACCAGAAATGAATATTGAAATTTCACTAACACCTGGCGATTAGACCTAAGCTTATATTTGTGTTTTTGTTGGGATGTTTGAATGACCTCTCACTTCTGGAAGGGGGGGGGGGGACGTAAATGGGTTTAGAAACATCATATATTCAGGCTAACAACTACCTAGGGTAGTAGTATTCATGGGACCAGACCTGGACAACAGTTATAATTACAGTTTTATTCGTTTGTGTTTGATTTAGACACCTGTGGTGGAGGGCTACATTTTTATCCTCTGCATGTATCAGAAAGCCCTATTATATTTCGATAAAAAACTTTAAGGATTTGAAGCTACAGTTTGCCGTAATAGGGAGACTGACTACGAAAACTCAGAGAACATTTAGTGCTTGAAACAAGTCTTGAAACGGTCAATAGCCCCAAAAGATCGTCCAGTGCCATCATGCGGGTCACCAATATAGAATTTCGATAGAGATCCGTCAAGCTCAACCTTCTATGTGTCCACTTTATTGTTGCTTCTTGTGCAAAAATTATATTTCTGGATGTATAATCTATTAAAATTGGCTTACCTATAGAGCAGGTCATATTCTCATTTTCTGCAATTGTCTAAATTGAACCTTTTAATGTTATTTACATGTTGTTCTTTTTCTTGTGACCATGGTCCTGCGTTTTTTTTTGTCAAATAAACTATACTACAATATATTGTACTGTAGTCACAATTGACAAATTGGGGTTATATGATGACTTTTTTTGCACTAGTGTTTTTGTATGGTACTTTTTCTAGTTTTAACAATTTTGTTCGAAAGTTTAACATAAACTTTTTAATTGTATTTGTTTGTTGGTGTATTTTTGTGACCATCGTCCTGCAGTTTTTTTGTGTCAAATATACTGTACTATAACATATTGTGCTGTAACCACAATTGACAAATTAGGGTTATATAATGACTTTTTTTCTGCATTAGTGTTTTTGTATGGTATTTTCTCTTGTTTTATCGGTTTTGTTCAAAATTTCAAAATAAACTTTATAACTGTATCGTGTTCTTTTTTTTATGGCCACGGTCCTGTGTTTTTTTTGTGTTTTATTGTTTTATTGTTTTATAAAAGCTTTTTATTGTTTAAAAAATAAAGTTATGAGACGGAGTTAAACTTTAGCGAAGAAAGTGAGGCTTGGGGAGTAGACAGCCCCTTTCATATACGGAATAATTTATGTTCTTTTTAAGTTTTCATGTCACTCCTTACTTTCAGTTAAAAAAAAGCTTGGTTTTGTTTTATTGAATTTCTGAAAATTTTTGAATTAATGCAGCTTTGATTTTGGCTCACCGTACATGAATAATTAAAATGAAATTTGCACATTAATTTTGCTTTTTTTACTTTTTTGGCTGACTTTTTTTTCTGCATTAGTGTTTTTTTGTTTTTTTTACTTGTTTTACAGGTTTTGTTCAAAATTTTAAAATAAAATTTATAATTGTATTTGTTTGTTATTCCTTTTTTTTTGTGCCATGATCCTGTTTTTTTTTGTGTCAAATCTACTATACAATAATATATTGTATTATAGTCACAATTGATAAATTTGGGTTATATGATGACTAAATTTGGGTTGTATGATGACGCATTAGTGTTTTTGTATGGTAATTTTTTTTGTTTCAACCGTTTGGTTCAAAAGTTTAAAATGAACTTTTTAATTGTATTTGTATGTTGGTCTTTCTTTCTGTGACTATGGTCCTGCGGTTTTTTTCTGTCAAATATACTATACTACAATATATTGTACTGTAGTCAGAACTGACAAATTGGGGTTATATGATGACTTTTTTTTCTGCATTAGTGTTTTTGTATAGTATTTTTTCTTGTTTTATCGGTTTTGTTCAAAATTTTTAAATGAACTTTTTAATTGTATTTGTATGTTGTTCTTTTTTGTGACAATGATCCTGCAGTTTTTTTGTGTAAAATCTACTAAACTATAATATATTGTATTGTAGTGACAATTGATAAATTGGGGTTATATGATGACTTTTTTCGTATTAGTGTTTTTTTATGGTATTTTTTCGTGTTTTAACCGTTTTGTTCAAAAGTTTAAAATACACTTTCTAACTGTATGTGTATGTTCTTCTCTCTTTATGTGACCATGGTCCTGCGGTTTTTTCTGTCAAATATACTATACTACAATATATTGTACTGTGTCACAATTAGCATATTGGGGTTATATAATCACTTTTTTCTGCATTAGTGTTTTTCTATGGTATTTTTTCTTGTTTTAACCGTTTTGTTCAAAAGTTTAAAATGTACATTTTTATTGTATTTGTATGTTGTTCTTCCTTTCTGTGACCATGGTCCTGCGTTTTTTTGTGTCAAATATACTATACAACAATATATTGTACTGTGTCACATTTAACAAATTGATGTTATATAATTACTTTTTTCTGCATTTGTGTTTTTGTATGGTATTTTTTCTTGTTTTAACCGTTTTGTTCAAAAGTTTAAAATTCAATTTTTAATTGTATTTGTATGTTGTTTTTTCTTTCTGTGACCATGGTCCTTGGTTTTTTTCTTTCAATTGTATATACTACAATATATTGTACTGTAGTCAGAATTGACAAACTGGGGTAATATGATGGCTTTTTTCTGCATTAGTGTTTTTTTTCTGTATAGTATTTTTTCTTTTTTTATCAGTTTTGTTCAAAATTTTTAAATGATCTTTTTAATTATATTTGTATGTTGTTCTTTTTTGTGACCATGATCCTGCGTATTTTGTGTGTCAAACCTACTATACTATACTATACTATATTGTATTGTAGTCACAATTGATAAATTGGGGTTATATGATGACTTTTTTCGTATTAGTGTTTTTGTATGGTATTTTTTCTTGTTTCAACTGTTTTGTTCAAAAGTTTAAAATGATTTTCTAATTGTATTTGTATGTTGGTCTTTTTTTGTGACAATGGTCCCGCGGTTTTTTTGTCTCAAATATATTATGCAACAATATATTGTACTGTGTCATAATTAACAATTGGGGTTATATAATCACTTTTTTTTGCAATAGTATTTTTGTATTGTATTTTTCTTGTTTTATCCGTTTTGTTCAAAAGTTTAATATGCACTTTTTAATTGTATTTGTATGTTGTTCTTTCTTTCTGTGACCATGGTCCTGTGTTTTTTTCTGTCAAATACAATATACTACAATATATTGTACTGTGTCATAATTAACAAATTGGGGTTATATAATCACTTTTTTCTGCATTAGTGTTTTTCTATGGTATTTTTTCTTGTTTTAACCGTTTTGTTCAAAAGTTTAAAATGTACTTTTTTATTGTATTTGTATGTTGTTCTTCCTTTCTGTGACCATGGTCCTGCGGTTTGTTTCTGTCAAATATACTATACTACAATATATTGTACTGTAGTCAGAACTGACAAATTGGGGTTATATGATAACTTTTTTTTCTGCATTAGAGTTTTTGTATAGTATTTTTCTTGTTTTATCGGTTTTGTTCAAAATTTTTAAATGAAATTTTTAATTGTATTTGTATGTTGTTCTCTTTTGTGACCATGATCCTGCGGGTTTTTGTGTCAAATTTGCTATACTATAATATATTGTATTGTAGTCACAATTGATATTTTGGGGTTATATGATGACTTTTTTCGCATTAGTGTTTTTGTATGGTGTTTTTTCTTGTTTCAACCCTTTTGTTCAAAAGTTTAAAATGAACTTTCTAATTGTATTTGTATGTTGGTCTTTTTTGTGACCATGGTCCTGCAGTTTTTTGTGTCAAATATACTACACTACAATATATTGTACTGTGTCACAATTAACAAATTGATGTTATATAATTACTTTTTTCTTCATTAGTATTTTTGGTTGGTATTTTTTCTTGTTTTAACCGTTTTGTTCAAAAGTTTAAAATGCACTTTTTAATTGTATTTGTATGTTGTTCTTTCTTTCTGTGACCATGGTCCTGTGTTTTTTTCTGTCAAATACAATATACTACAATATATTGTACTGTGTCATAATTAACAAATTGGTGTTCTATAATCACTTTTTTCTGCATTAGTATTTTTGTATACTATTTTTTCTTGTTTTATCGGTTTGGTTCAAAATTTTTAAATGAAATTTTTAATTGTATTTGTATGTTGTTCTCTTTTGTGACCATGATCCTGCGGTTTTTTCTGTCAAATATACTATACTACAATATATTGTACTGTAGTCACAATTGATAAATTGGGGTTATATGATGACTTTTTTCGCATTAGTGTTTTTGTATGGTGTTTTTTCTTGCTTCAACCGTTTTGTTCAAAAGTTTAAAATGAACTTTCTAATTGTACTTGTATGTTGGTCTTTTTTTGTGACCATGGTCCTGCGGTTTTTGTGTGTCAAATATGCTATACAACAATATTGTACTGGGTCAAAATTAAAAATTGGGGTTATATAATCACTTTTTTTGCAATAGTATTTTTGTATTGTATTTTTTCTTGTTTTAACCGTTCTGTTCAAAAGTTTAAAATGAACTTTTTAATTGTATTTGTATGTTCTTGTTTCTTTCTGTGACCATGGTCCTGCAGTTTTTCTGTCAAATATACTATGCTAAAATATATTGTACTGTGTCACAATTAACAAATTGGAGTTGTATAATCACTTATTTCTGCATTAGTGTTTTTGTATGGTATTTTTTCTTGTTTTATCGGTTTTGTTCAAAATTTTTAAATGAAATTTTTAATTGTATTTTTATGTTGTTCTCTTTTGTGACCATGATCCTGCGGGTTTTTTTTTGTCAAATTTGCTATACTATAATATATTGTATTGCAGTCACAATTGATATTTTGGGGTTATATGATGACTTTTTTCGCATTAGTGTTTTTGTATGGTGTTTTTTCTTGTTTCAACCCTTTTGTTCAAAAGTTTAAAATGAAATTTCTAATTGTATTTGTATGTTGGTCTTTTTTTGTGACCATGGTCCTGCGGTTTTTTTTGTCAAATATACTACACTACAATATATTGTACTGTGTCACAATTAACAAATTGATATTATATAATTACTTTTTTCTGCATTAGTATTTTTGGTTGGTATTTTTTCTTGTTTTAACCGTTTTGTTCAAAAGTTTAAAATGCACTTTTTAATTGTATTTGTATGTTGTTCTTTCTTTCTGTGACCATGGTCCTGTGTTTTTTTCTGTCAAATACAATATACTACAATATATTGTACTGTGTCATAATTAACAAATTGGGGTTATATAATCACTTTTTTCTGCATTAGTGTTTTTCTATGGTATTTTTTCTTATTTTAACCGTTTTGTTCAAAAGTTTAAAATGTCCTTTTTATTGTATTTGTATGTTGTTCTTCCTTTCTGTGACCATGATCCTGCGGGTTTTTTGTGTCAAATTTGCTGTACTATAATATATTGTATTGTAGTCACAATTGATATTTTAGGGTTATATGATGACTTTTTTCGCATTAGTGTTTTTGTATGGTGTTTTTTCTTGTTTCAACCCTTTTGTTCAAAAGTTTAAAATGAACTTTCTAATTGTATTTGTATGTTGGTCTTTTTTTGTGACCATGGTCCTGCGGTTTTTTGTGTCAAATATACTACACTACAATATATTGTACTGTGTCACAATTAACAAATTGATGTTATATAATTACTTTTTTCTGCATTAGTATTTTCGGTTGGTATTTTTTCTTGTTTTAACCGTTTTGTTCAAAAGTTTAAAATACACTTTTTAATTGTATTTGTATGTTGTTCTTTCTTTCTGTGACCATGGTCCTGTGTCTTTTTCTGTCAAATACAATATACTAAAATATATTGTACTGTGTCATAATTAACAAATTGGGGTTATATGATCACTTTTTTCTGCATTAGTGTTTTTCCATGGTATTTTTTTTTGTTTTAACCGTTTTGTTCAAAAGTTTAAAATGTACTTTTTTATTGTATTTGTATGTTGTTCTTCCTTTCTGTGACCATGGTCCTGCGGTTTTTTTCTGTCAAATATACTATACTACAATATATTGTACTGTAGTCAGAACTGACAAATTGGGGTTATATGATGACTTTTTTTTCTGCATTAGTGTTTTTGTATAGTATTTTTTCTTGTATTATCGGTTTGGTTCAAAATTTTTAAATGAACTTTTAATTGTATTTGTATGTTGTTCTTTTTGTGACCATGATCCTGCGGGTTTTTTGTGTCAAATTTGCTATACTATAATATATTGTATTGTAGTCACAATTGATAAATTGGGGTTATATGATAACTTTTTACGCATTAGTGTTTTTGTATGGTATTTCTTCTTGTTTCAACCGTTTTGTTCAAAAGTTTAAAATGAACTTTCTAATTGTATTTGTATGTTGGTCTTTTTTTGTGACCATGGTCCTGCGGTTTTTTTGTGTCAAATATACTATACAACAATATATTTTACTGTGTCACAATTAAAAATTGGGGTTATATAATCACTTTTTTCTGCATTAGTGTTTTGTATGGTATTTTTTTTTGTTTTAACCGTTTTGTTAAAAAGTTTAAAATGCACTTTTTAATTGTATTTGTTTGTTGTTCTTTCTTTCTGTGACCATGGTCCTTTGGTTTTTGTCTGTCAAATATAATATACTACAATATATTGTACTGTGTCATAATTAACAAATTAGGGTTATATAGTCACTTTTTTCTGCATTAGTGTTTTTGTATGGTATTTTTCTTGTTTTAACCGTTTTGTTCAAAAGTTTAAAATGCATTTTTAATTGTATTTGTATATTGTTCTTTCTTTCTGTGACCATGGTCCTGCGTTTTTTTGTGTCAAATATACTATTGTACAATATATTGTAACTATTTTTTGTGACCATGATCCTGCGTTTTGCTTTGTTTCAAATCTACTATACTATAAATACACTGTATTGTAGTCACAATTGATAAATTGGGGTTGTATGATGACTTTTTTTGCATTAGTGTTTCTGTATGGTATTTTTTCTTGTTTCAGCCATTTTGTTCAAAAGTTTAAAATGAACTTTCTAATTGCATTTGTATGTTGGTCTTTCTTTCTGTGACCATGGTCCTGCGGTTTTTTTCTGTCAAATATACTATACTGCAATATATTGTACTGTAGTTAGAATTGACAAATTGGGGTTATATGATGACTTTTTTCTGCATTAGTGTTTTTGTAAAGTATTTTTTCTTGTTTTATTGGTAATGTTTAAAATTTTTAAATGAAGTTTTGGATTGTATTTGTATGTTGTTCTCTTTTGTGACCATGATCCCGCGGGTTTTTTTTTGTGTCAAATTTGCTATACTATAATAAATTGTATTGTAGTCAAAATTGATAAATGCGGGTTATATGATGACTTTTATCGCATTAGTGTTTTTGTATGGTATTTTTTCTTGTTTTAACCGTTTTTTTCAAAAGTTTAAAATGCATTTCTTAATTGTATTTGCATGTTGTTCTTTTTTTCTGGGACCAAGGTCCTGCGGTTTTTTTGTGTTAAATATACTCTGTAACTATTTTTTATGACCATGATCCTGCGTTTTTTTGTGTCAAATTTACTATACTATAATATACTGTATTGTAGTCACAATTGATAAATTGGGGTTATATGATGACTTTGCAACTGTTTTGTCGAAAAGTTTAAAAGGAACTTTCTAATTGTATTTGTATGTTGGTCTTTTTTTGTGACCATGTTCATGCGTTTTTTTGTGTCTAATATACTATACTACAATATATTGTACTGTATTTACAATTGACAAATTGGGGTTATATAATCACTTTTTTCTGCATTAATTTTTGTATGGTATTTTTTCTTGTTCTATCGGTTTTGTTCAAAATTCTGAAATGAACTTTTTAATTGCATTTTTTTGTTGTTCTTTTTTTTTAGGCCATGATCCTGCGGTTTTTTGGGTCAAATATTACATATTAAAACATATTGTATTGTAGTCACAATTGACAAATTGAAGTTATATGATGACTTTTTTCTGCATTAGTGTTTTTGTACAGTACCTTTTCTTGTTTTAGCCGTTTTGTGCAAAAGTTTAAAATGAACTTTTTAATTATATTTGAAGGTTGCTCTCTTTTTTTTGTAGCCAAGGCCCTACGTTTTTTTATGTCAAATATACTATATTATGCTATATTGTACTGCAGTCACAATAGAAAATACAAATTCAACTAGTTGTGTTAAAATTCGTGAATGGATTGTTAAATTCAGCCAAATTCCATAAATAGATTTTAACATTAAAGTTAAAAATAGGTGATATAATTTCATTTTAAACACACAGATAAGTTTTAAAATAATCTCTTCATTGAAAATCTCTTACCTATAGAGCATGTTGTATTCCCATCTTCTGCGATTGTCTCAATGGTTGGAAAACCACAAATACATTTATAGAACGGATAAGAAAGACTCGGTTTGCATTGGGCATTGCTTGATACACATTTGGAAATGATATCTGGAGTACAAGGATCAGAGAGTCCTGCAAATATTAAAAGAATTTATTTTCAAATTCCATTCATTTTCACTTATTGATTTATTAATAAAGGCAGTATTTACTTCGTAAGTATTTAATTAGTAAAGGTAGTATTTAATTAGGTATTTATGAATTTCTTTTAAACAATTCTCCCGTTTTTTGAAAATCGTCTTTCCTTAGACTCTTATTCGAGGTATAGAGGTATAGAGGGAAAATATAAAGAAGAAGATTAGAACTGAATTCTGCAAAAGTCTAAAAAAAAATGTACTTTTGTATTAAAGACAATTAGAAAACAGATTTCAATTTTTTACGTTAATAGAGACAACATTAAAAGATGAAATTGAGAGCATCTACTGTAATAATCCTAAAATTGAAAAATGAGTAAAAATAAATGATGTATTACAAAATTTAACTCAAATATCTACTCATCGGTAAAAAAAATAATTGTGGGTTTTAAATTAATTCATAACTGAAAAATTACAAGAGTATCACAAAGTAAATTTTTGGAGCGATTGATACAATAGTCGTAAGAAACTAAAATAATTAAAAGAGAAGTATACATAAAAAAAATTTCAAGAACAAATTTTGTCAACATAAATTTCACAATCAAAGTTATTAGTGCTGTTATTTTTATTTGCAATAATTTATCGGGTCTATATGCTCCAAAGGGCATTCCACCTGCGTATCTTCCACAGCAAAACAATGGTATTCAAGTCATATGTGTTCCATGTTTCCTAAAAACACCTCATAGAAGAACAAGTTGCTATCAATTACAATGTCTGAGAAAGCCAATCACTTTAGAAGTATCCAACAACGATATACTGAGGTTCCCAGTTGCGGAGAAGGTAATGCCATATGGTTGCGCATTCGCTTCTATAAGTTATATATTCCATACAAGTAAAGTTACTTCAGACGGAAAAACCTTCTGATATACGCCTAGTTGAGGACATCCAATACATTTTATGAACAGGGCTTAATGAATTTTTCAAAATTTTCTTTAGTTAACTATTGCTTGCCTATTTGGAATAAGGAGCTCTGTCTATTTTTAATTTTACTTTTTGACTTGGGGATTGACTCCTTGTTATATAAATTAAATAAAACAAAATATCTCATAGAGATACCTCCAACGTTTTCCTTTGCGAGAGGTGAGCTGGTATCATGTGCTATTGTTGTCAGCCGGGCAGTGTCACGAATGGGGAATGGGAGACCCCATTCCCAAGTGGTTTCAGTTTTAGGATAAGACGCTTTAGTCGTTAAAATAGCGGCGCAAAGATCAAAATTATTACTAGGGCAGATGGACTGATGGGAATTTGTAACGTAAAACCTATGAAAGAAGATCAGTCTCAGTCGGCAAAGAAAAAAAAACAAAATATTTCTAATAGCAATATCGCCAAAATTAGTCAGGTAAAAATTAACAGCCAGTCAGCAAAACCAGTCAGTTGGTAAATTTCATTGTCTTCCCACCAAATATTTTACTAGTGATGCTTCAGGTTGATACCAAATCAAGTCCATAGGAATTAATCCTACTTCTTAGTACCAGCCTGTTATTTTTGTGAACTTCCATCACAGGCCAACTCTTCTACAGTTGCCATTAAATTCACATTTTCTTTAACCTTTATCTTACCCTATTATGATACCCCCCCCCCGCAAAAAAAACACAAAGAAATAATAAATAATAATGTAAAATATATACTTTACAATATTCTACACCATATATTCTGCTTGTATTTTGGTATATAGGTAGGAATATAGGATGGAATGCAGGGTGGAACAAAGGTAGTATATTTTGGAGGATTTTTCTGGGGAGTTTTCTGGGAGGGAATATACCTAGCACCAAACTCCAAATTGGAAAATTTATCCTTGTTTTTGGATAGGAAGATTTTTGCGCAGCGGCAACAGAGAAAAAAAAAGAAAAAAAAATCACAAGAAACGACATTCCTACAGAAGCAAAATATAGGAGAATAAAAATGATTAAAACTCAAAAGATATATAGCAATTTTTTTAATGTGATAAACATTTTATGTTCACTCTTGGTTAAGAAAGAATTTACTTTTAACTTGTATCAACTATGGGCTAATCAATAAAAAAAATTAGTACAATATCATCTAAAATATTTTAATAAGCAAGCAATACAACCTCCCATTTCCTGGATAAGAATCAATGCGCATTAAGCAAATCTCTGCATATAAAGCATATTTGGAAACGCAGAATTTTAACGGAAAAGTTTAAAAATAGGATATTTCACTAGGCTTATAACACTAATGCTACTTCAACTAACAATAATGCTTTGCAATACAAGGCCACATGAAGACAGCAAAGCTTTGCAGGTTCACCTAATATGAGCTTCAACCCCTTCCTTGGCCTCAAACTTATTTTAAACCTCTTCTCACCGTCTCTTCAAGCCCTATTCAAGAAATTTCTGCTTTTATTTGGCCCCAGCTTGATTGCATCCATATTTCAGAGCATCAATTGACATTTGTCACATTTGTCATTACAATGACCTTTCCAAGCTGATATTAATCTTCTTCGAAATTCTTCTCAGCAGCAAAAAAAAATCTGCCGCCTTGGATATCCTTCCTTACGTATCTTAAATTTTTGAATATGTTACTACAATGACAAGTTTCTAGGACATGTTTGGAGCCAAAGTCATTATATAATTAACGTTATTGCCCTTTCGGTCTGTAGCTATGCAAACAGTGGACTTTGGAAAAGTTGTTATCAACTAGTTTATAAGAAACTAATAGAAAGGTGGAATCTAAGAACTGAAAGGTTGAGATACAAAATTACTGATATATTATGAGCTCCTAGGTATATGAAAAATAAAAGAGCTTTGAATAAGGTAAGAATCTTTAAATATGGAGGAGCCTTCATAAGTTACCTAGCATCATGTTGTATAAAAGTAAAACAAAAATTGAAGTAACAATAATTTTGAAAAAAATAGAGGCTTCAAACATGAAAAAGTAAATCTTACCGATGTCTAAAACTTTCGTCAAGCTTGTAATTTTTAAATCAATGCCGGGTACTGCTTTATCCTTAATCGTCTCCACCACAAGCTGATCTTCTAAGATAAAGATCATTTTCAGTCCTACAGCTCCACTATTGCTTTCCACGATGGACATTGTCTGGAAGACACTCGTATCCAAGGCCTCGACGGTAATAATCATTTGCTCCTTCAATATCGCATTAATCTGAAATTTAAAGGAAATAATTCATTATTCCATAATTCTTGCTTGTGCGAAACGCTCTGAACAACACATTCATTATTGACGTCTTAATGAGGTTAGGATGCCAAATTTAAAGAGATTTAGTAATTACAAGGATATAGCCTACTCTTGATTCACGATAAGTACCACGACTCAAAAAAAAGCACGACTCGTGTTCAATATTTTTATGATCCCCTGTAAAAAAGACTGATTTGCCCGTTTAATTTTTTTTCGGATATGGCCCAAATCTGTAGATCCTGTGTACTGGTTTACCTAATGATAATCAGAAAAGAGTCAAAAGATCGATAACTGATCACTGAAACATAATATATACATTAAATAAGGGCAAATGTTAGCATCTACTGAGTCACTGGGTGGAAACTTTTCCAAGGCTACTCCGCATGTCCCCAGAAGACTGATACAGATATGTAAGGCATTCTCTCCATTTACAATGGAGGCGTGGTCCAACGGAAAGTCAGTTGCTGTGGGGTCTACAATGGAAACTGAGGGTTCAAAATGCACATGAAGGAGGGAAAGACCCCTCTAATGTAAACCCTGCTGGTCCCATTGGCGTGCAGGTATGTCCCACCTGTTAAACATCTTCTCCAATTAATTGGAAGAATTTCCCATACTGCAGACCACCAAAATGGAGGAGCTCCATATAGAAGAATAACTCTAAACGGCAGATGATATAATACCATGGAAAATGGCTTCTGCTACGGGTAGAGAAGAGTAGGTTGCCACTATCTCGGAAAACCCACCATTGAACTTATATGATTTAATAATAAAGGCTAAAATACAAAGTACGAACTTATGCTACTACATCCAAGGCAACCAACGACCTGAATAGAGCCCCAAATAATGGAAATGATTGTAGTGATAAATTGACGACTCATCATTTGAAAAAGACTTCACCTATATTAACTCCCGAGACTGCATTCTTACTTAAAACACTAAACGTACGTACACAAACTAAGTGAAAATAGAATGTAATTGGTCCTAACCTAACTCAGTTATTACCATTGAGGCATCGTTAGACTATCAGAGACTCATCTTCCTTCAACAGTATTACGGATTATAAAAACGTCATTGCTAATACGTCTAGATTAAAAGAAGAGGATTGCAACCTAAGTGCTTGATTTCTGTTTTCAAAGCAAGCCAAACATTGTTTATACGGTCCGAAGTCTGAACGTGTTATTACCGGTATGTCTCAAATATTCCATTGACAACATAACTATCATCCAAACCTCTGCCCAAACTAATCATGGAATATTGATGAAGCCAAGGTCTTCTATCTCCATCTTCAATACACCATAAATAAAATTCACAAGAAACTATGGTATGCTCGGGATTGTTTTGGGTCTGCTAAGTCTGAGTCACACGGTTGATGCTCTGAATACAAGATTGTAGGTGAGGCGTTGATTACCCATATTTTAGTGAGTAAAGGAGAGGAAGAAAACCTGTTAAATTCAGAAAATTTGAGAAGCCTATTTCTAAGATTGTTACATCTACAGACAGAAAAATTTTTTTAATTTATTTTGTTCTTTTTAACATGGATTTATTTATAAATTATTAAATATTTTCCAAGGGAATAAATTGAAAATTTTTCACTCAAATGGAACATTTTGATTTCTACAGTTCTTCTTTAGTAATAAGAGACCAAGTGGTCTTAAACACTGATTGGAACCATATTAGAGGGATTAACAGAAATGGCGTTCTTTGATAATGTGAGGTTAGGTGCTACCGGAGCGCTGGAGCGCTGGTGGAAATAATTTTAAAAGTTAGAACAGACTTAGCGTTTTTGAAAATAAGGACGGGCATATTTGAAGATACTAATTTCTAAATTATGTCCTAAAACATATCTAACTTTACATCTTGTAAAGTTAACTAACAAAACAAGACTGGGTTTCCATATTATTTCTAGCCTTTAAAATATCATTAACAATTGGCCATTTCATAAGTTTAAGCCATTTAGTAGCAACAAATAGCTACAAAGATAGCTGCATCGTAAGCATGTTTAAAAGTCTAGGCAAAGAAAATCTAACAAAATCAGTCGAATAGAATGCAAGAATATTGTATAAAATGAAAAATTTCAAAACTCTCAGTAATTTAACTCTAGAAAAAGAGATCAGGCAAAAGTGATTTTGATCAGTCCCTGAGTGGTAAATTTCACTTGTTTTGAACAATGGTCATCCTCAGCTTTAAAATGTAGGATCCGTTCTACTCTTTAGTGTCAAATGATCTGAGACTTCACAACCAGCCGGTCTTTTGTTGCAAAACAACACCGTATCTATTCAGCCCTGCGGTGCTCATGAGTTCCAATTGGTGCTCAAGAGTACCTAGTCCCTTATTACTAAACAAAATTACAAGAAATCAAAATTTTTCTTTTGAATGTAAACACCCCTTATCAGAATTAGTATTTTATGATGCTTGTATTTTAGTAATGTATATGTTACCGTGATTGTCCAAAATCCAGTTAATGTTGATATTCAACGGCGAATGTCCGAATTTCCCTTTTCTCTACTTGGATTCAATTAGCTTTGCGAATGAGTCTTTTTATCCTTATGCAAGCTATGATGGTAAAAGTTAAAGTTAGGTTAGAGCACAGTAGACAGAATATACCCAGTAAGCTTATCGCAGATCATTTCTGGTCTTCGTGAATAAAAAGCTCCTCCCACTTATTTCTGTTTCAATGCACTTTGTACTCTGCACTCCTTCCCAATGGTACTCCTTCCCACTTGTTTCAATGCACTTTGAGGGAAACAGACGGAAACAGAAAACCGTGAAGTCCCGCTAATCTGACTTCGCCTATGTTTATATCTGCAAAAACGTTCTCCGGAGCACTCGCACCCCGGTCCGGGTTTTTATAATGGGTGAGATAGAGAATGATCATACTGCTAATTATATAAACTGTGGGTTAGAGTATGCTAGTCTAGGTTTACGCACACGCTAACAAGATGAAAGATAAAATAAGAACGAATACACGAGACTGAAACACCTAGCAGAAAAGAAAACCTGAAGGGATCTGTACCAGTAAGACAATAACAAATGATGGGCAAACCATAGATAACCTAATTATTGACAGAAATTAATCAACAGAATGACACATTCAGACGGTATTATTCAACTTAACAGCTAAAAATTTTCTCAATGCAAAATAGATGGACTAGCAGAAGCCATTGCAGCCTTTGGGGTTGCAGCCATTGCAGCCAAAAACAATTACATGCGGTATGTTGAGATCCCGCACCAAGAACTGGGTGGATAAAAATCAAAGAAGATCCCGTCGAAATTGTCAAATCCATGGTCTATCTAGGGATTATTTTAACTCCTAACAGGGATTACTCAAAATAAAATAGGTGAAGACTTGGCTTCAGTAGTATCAACTACAAGGATCTGCTACCAGCCTAAGGCAACAAGGCACTGTAGACGTCTTTGAAGGCCCGTTTTTTACTCTGCAAAAATGCCTACAGTTTTGTATCCAAATGAGAACTGTCCAATAAAGGCTGATGATGACCGAAGAATTCCAATATTTGAAGCTAAATGCCTCTGTCACACAATGAGAATTACCCACACAGACTGGGTATCAATTGAAAATCTTCATACACTTATCCGTCGCTCCTACACCATCATTACGATTACCACCTGCACCATCACCAAGATAAGATTAAGTTAAATCATCTCGCAATAAGGGATAAGAATCCAAAACAAACTTATCGGTTTCACTTCTAAAAAAGAAACTTCTTCATGTTACAAGAAAATTGGGTATGCATTAGAATGTTTCCGGACATAGACACCTTTTATTATTAGAGGCTTCCACTACCAATGATAAATTACTTGTGCACTTATGAAGTCCTTTGTCTAAAGATCTTTCAAAGGGGAAACGATTTCGCCAATGGAATTTTTAGTCCTTTGTATCAAGTGCTTTTACTGGCAGGAGTACTTATGAAATTCCTCTGTTCAAAGATCTTTGAAAATGGGAAATGATTTCGCAAATATGCTCTTAGAAAACATTATATTCAATACTCTTAACAGATGCTACTAAAATAATTTTGGATGACACTGGCGGCTCTACTTTTACTGTTAAAACCGAGTCTTTGGAACATCATAAACGAAATGTTCTTCCTTTGTTTTGGCTTGTAGATATTAACCCTTGCTACAAAATTGCCTTCAAACAATTACACTCAAATTGACTTCTTTCAAAAGCGAAAGGACTCTCATAGCTCCCATGAAAAAAGAAAAGAAGTAGGAGAAAAATGCAGCGAAAATTTTGTGCTTAAACGAAAGACACAAAATAAAGACTTTCTAACTATCTGATTTAACATGGGTAGCCAGATTACAGTTAATTAAATCAATATACAAAAAATTACCAATTTTTTAATCTTGTCAACAAGAATAAGAGTTTCGAGGGAATCAAAACTAAGCAACGCATCTTCCCATTCTATTCCACCAATCTCTATTTGATAAAGACTTGCTGTCATATTGCTCTCTCCAGATATTTGTATGCAGCCATTAACACTGAGAATCATTGGAAATTCACACTGACAACCCGAGAAGTCACTAGATAGATCTTTAAAACAAGATGCTTCAAAGGATGCACAAGTTACGTTTTTCTCCTCTGTGCATGGTGCAAGCAGAGAGACTTCAGTACCTAGAAAAGAATAAAGATTGAATTTATTCATTTTTTTTATCATTATTATAAAATAAAAAATAGTTCAGTCGCCATACGCCTTTTAGGCCTTCTTTGTGAGTTTATTTCCTACGGAAGTTATTAATGAGGAAGCAGCGTACCTGTCAGGTCTTCTTTTCCCTAACGTGGCTAATGACGTATTTCTAAGGACACTGTGTGGGTAACCAAGGATGATACTTACGTCATAAGGTGTAGGGCTGTGGAACTCCTAAAGGAAACCAAACCACGTGGATTTTGTTCCAGGGTATGCAACTGAAACGGTACAGGACCACCTCTACGCGTGGCAGTTGCTTGAAACTATGCAATCAGAAGCCAAAAGTACTAATAGTAGATATAGAAAACTATATATCTGAAAATCCCATACCAGTAGCATCTATTCCTCATAAATAGGCTGACATATGTTGAAAAAGTTCGAAATTTAAATCTGGTCAGTACAAATTAAAAGTTCAAACTCCCTTCCAGAATCACAGCTCACAGGTGGGTTCTTTGAGTTGATAATTTCTAACTGAATTCTAGTTCATGTGGATGTGTGCTTAAGTTTAATATTGTAATTAGTTGGGTACTACTGAAGCTTCAACCCATAACCGTTCATGCTCTTTTTAATTTTCAGCCAAATAGTAAATAGTGCCAGAACTTCTGCTTCATATCCGTGTGTCCAACCAATTGATGTTAGTTAAGCCATACAGTGGATTCCATATATCTTAGACACTTTTAGAACACAAAAATTAGACCTCCAGAACTTCCAACTATCCTCGGAGTATGATGTATTTGCTCTGTGGCCTCTCATTACTCAATTCTGCATGAGTAATGAATGAGGAGTTGGTCTGATATAGTTTTCAGGAAAAATTTCTATTTTCTAGTGGAACAGGAGGAAACATAGGCAACCATGCTTAGTAAAGCTGTACAATTAACTGATATTAAACTGATTAATTAGTGCGGTGTTTGAGCAATCTGTGGCTTATTTTTGAACTAAAATTCAACTAAATGAGATTGAAACCCACAAATGAACGCTGAACAGCAAAGAAAATAGTATTTTTACCTCTACTCTTGTTGAGTCAGAATACAAAATGACTTGTAATCTGATTTTTTCCACAAAAATTACTCAGCTTTTTCTGTTTGACAAAGATCAAACTTACTTAAAATCGAACATACTAAGTTATTAAAAATTATTATTATATAGTCTTAGTTGTTTGGTCTAGTATTTTTGCTAAATCTGCTTACTGTTTTGCCTTATGTTAAACAGGTGAGCAACAAAAACTCCGGTTAACCAGAAACACAAATACACAAAGTGTATTTAATTAGAGAAGAAAAATTGACTTCACGTAATTCGACCTTACTATTAAATTAACCTAATTATTCGTAAATAATTTCTTAGACCGCACTGCTTTTCCATTTATAAAATTTAACAAATGAAAATATATACTGTTTTACCTGTTTTACCAAACTCAAACTGTACATGAGACAACCAAACTTGTAATTCGGTCATGCATATTCGGGTTATTTGCATGGTGATATTTGAAATTATTAAAATATTTAGAACTCCAACTGTGTCAGATAAAACCTGATTTATCATTCTGTTGTACGTATTCATGCTAAATACATGGTGATAATACGAGTTATTAAGATGCTTCATTACCAAATTCAGACTGTAACACAGACAATCTAACTCGTTAAGCTGTCGTCCATATTCGTGGTATATTCACGGTGATATTGCAAGCTATTAACATATATATTAACTCCAACTGTACCAAATTTATCACAACCTAATTTATCATTCTGTTGTGGGTGTTGGTGCTAATTGAATAGTCATATAGGAAGTTATTTTGACGCAAATTCTGTTTTTTGTTTTCGTTTTTTGTTCCTTTTGTTTATATGTTTTGTTTAATTTTGCTTAATTCATTTCGTTTTTTTTTCGTTGATAAAGGCTTACGAACATTAAGTCGAAATATTCAGATTTCCTTATTATTTAAAGTTTGTTGCTGTTTTTGTTTTGTCCAATGCATTGCTTAAAATATAATACCTGTCTTCACTACATTTTCAATTATCAAAACCTTACTATTCAGTCCCCATCTATTTTGAAACAAACTTTGATAAAAGAAATAATTTATATATTTTTATTTTTAAGTTCTACACATAATTACTCTTACTCAGAATCCTGCTTCATTCATTTGCAACAAGAAGGGTTGTATCCAGGTTTTCATTTGGGGGGAGGGGAAGGGTCACAAAAGTTGTTTTTCGGACGCGGGGGGTTTGCGAAAAAACGCATCACAATTTAGTTTAAATCATTTTTGTTACGTTTTTATGAGTCGAACAAGCATTTCAGGGGGAAGGGGCTCAAGTCCCTTAACTCCCCCCTGGATACAGCTTTGGTGACAAGTATGCACGTGGCGAACAATACTAATAATCAGCAAAAGTTCACTTACTAATACAGCCTTGTGATGAGGATAAAAATCCGTCAGGACAACTACATTCAAAATATCCAACCTTATTGATGCATGTAGCCCCAGGAACTCTGCATGCACCTGAGTCATCACATTCATCAGTATCTACACACGTTCCGTCACTTGCAATAAACCTAGAAATTTTTTTTTAATCAAAATTTAATCAAATTCAAATTTTACCCCCCCCCCCCTCCGTTTTGAAAACATTGTGCAAGCTACTATCCCTGCTTTCCCATTCCGAGGAATTTAGGTGCGTACCACATAAGTCAATCTGGAAGTGAATCTAGACTTGTCCCAGTTAAAGATAGGAATGGGGCTAAATTAGTGATAAGAAAAGAGTTAAGGAGAGATGGGCAGAAGATTTCGAGAATGTGAAAATGTGTCATGTTAGGTCGGTGATTGAATCAATCAACTTTTCAAATTTTAATCAAAATAGAAATAGTTACTTTAAAGATTGGCTATATTAATCAGAAGTCAGAAGTAAATTGAAGTATTAGTCTTCAATTTAGTACTAAAATTATAATAGATAAATGAAAAAAAAAATAGAAGAAAACCTCATAGATATTTGAAATGTTGTTGAAGCATGAGTTGGTCTTTGAATGGCTTAAATATGACATCTGAGCTAATTGTTTGTAGTCAAGAATTAAAGTTCGGTCTCTTAAAAAAGTTATCACTAATCACAAATTTAGTAATGAGAGGCACAAAAAATTATTCCTCGGCATGCCTAAGACCAAGAGGCATGTCTGTTGCTTGGAGGATTGCTTTCTTCTAGGATGCTGTTTCTATTTGTCAGACCCAATCATCTCACAAACTTTAATCGAATTGGTGATCGTCTGGCAGTGCCTTCAAAGCCCCTGGAGAATGGTCTCCAATCCATACCAGCCATGTCTTCACCGTTGCCAAGTGGGCCTAAATTTTATTTATCTCCTTGGAAATTAGGCGTATGATTGAGCGTTCTATTTTACGAGCAATGAATATACGCTTCTGTATTTTCGGCAACAAAGCTTTTCATATCCTATTTATCTTAGTTTGCTTTGCAGTACAGATTAAAGTAATTGGCTTAAAATAAACTACATGAAATGACTAGCTAAGATGCCAAATTAATTACTCCCATCCTAGACACTTTATATTTTTATTGTTATGATACTGGTAAAGATCAATTTAAAAATCATCAGCATTTTACAATCATAAGGAATTATTCCCTCCTCCCCACCCAACCGCAAAAAAACTTTAATTATCTTAAACAAAGTTTTGCCGGCCGAAGAAGCGAAATTTTAACTCTTAGGCTATGTTCAGTCAGACTTCTTTAAATATATATTTATGAAAGAATGCTGTTGATAAATTTTTACGAGTCTTGTAGGATAAAGAATTATTATCGTAACTAAATATAAATAACATTAATTGTTAAAAGGCTAAAAAACGGTTTCTACAGATAGACTGTGCAATGATATAAATTGTTCTAATTTGATCAGCTGTATTGTAGATGTGTTATAAGTAGTATTGAAAGCCATAGATAGTCCTATTTATCATATATTTAAAACAAAGATATTCTTTTTGAGCACAATAAAGATGGATTAAAAAGTAATGAGGTAATTTAGCAAAAGAAAATAACAGAATGAGAATGAGTCCAGGAAGGTAGGCTATATATTTGTATTTGAAAAGTCACTCCTGAGTTTTTTCTGTGCCGTTATATCTAGAATAACTTGCGAATTTGATTTGGTGTTAGAGAAACGCTGAGAGGTTAAAAAAAATACAACATTTTTCACAAGTTATGTAAAGTAAATTCAATCGTTGAAAAGTGATTAAATGTATTCTGATTATCCAAAACACATATATGAAAATAAAGAAAAAACATTCATTTTGTTTTTACAAGTCTGTTTAGAAAATGCAACGAAGCTCAGTAATTTCTATTCAAACAAAATTTTTCTATAGACTTTTCTATAGAGCTAATGAATTTTGGTACGTACAGTACATAATTCATATTGCTTAGTGGTAAATTCATAGAATGGTAGTAAAAAACAAATAATAATCTTGTAGAGGTTGTATAAATTATAGCTAGCTGGAAGCGAAAAATTCATATATAAAACAATGAAATAGGATAAAAAATGAAAGCAAAGAAATCAAACAGTTCGTGTTAACGAACTGTAAGTGAGGAGTGACCCGGCTCAATAGTAACCGAAACTCTAAAAAACGAAATTTTGATACCAATAGATACATCAGAAGAATCATATTTTTAAGCTGATTTCAAATATATAAGTTTCTTCAATTTTAGTCTTACCCATCAAAAGTTACGTGCCTGAGAAAATTTGCCTTATTTTTGAAAAAAGGGGGAAAGAACACTTAAATTCATAAAACTTTAATGAAAATCACACCATTAGATTCAGCGTTTCAGAGGACCCTACTATAGAGGTTTCAAGCTCCTATCTGCAAAAATGTGGAATTTTCTGTTTGCCAGAAGAAAGATCACGGATGCTTGTTTTTTTTTCCAGGGGTGATCGTATCTATTCAGTAGTCCTAGAATATCGTGAGAGGGCTCATTCGAACGGAAATTAAAAGTATTAAGCCCCCTCTGACGCTCATTTTTTCCCGAAGTCACCCAATCAAAATTTTGAGATAGCCATTTTGTTCAGCATAGTCGAAAATTAAATTAATATGTCTTTGAAAATGACTTAATCCCACACAGTTCACGGGGGAAGGGCTGCAAGTTATAAGCTTTGCCCACTGTTTACAAATAGTATTGGTTATTGGGAAGTATACAGGCGTTTTCAGGAGGATTTTTTTTTCTAGTGGGGAGTCGGGGTGGGAGTCGGGGTTACGGGGAAGGATCTTTCCATGGAGGATATTTCCTTGGAGGAAGGGAAATTTCTATGAAGGGGGTGCCATATTTCCCAGCACTATTTAAAAAACGATCAGAAATTAAATAAAAAAAACAAGTTTTTTCAACTGAAAGTAAGGAGCAACATTAAAACTAACAACGAACAGAAATTATTACGTATATGAGGGGGTTGGCCCCCTAGTCAATACCTCACTCTTTACGCTAAAGCTTTTTTAGTACTTTTAAAAGAGCTATCTATTCTAATTAACCGGCCTTTGTGATTCAGGGGTTTGTGATTCGAACAAAATTCGATTTAGCGTAAAAAGCGAGGTATTGAATAGGGAGCGAACTCCCTAATATACGTAATAAAAACATACGAATATAGAAATTCGTTACGTAAGTTAATTCGTATGTTACGTTAGAACAAAATTTCGAGAAAGCCAATTAGCTAAAAAAAGGAAAATTAATATACGAATTTCGTCTTAATTATTCATGTACGGTGAGCCAAAATGAAAGCTGCATTAATCCAAAAACGTTCAGAAATTAACTAAAAAAACAATTATTTTTAAGTGAAAGTAAGGAGTGACAATAAAACGTAAAACGAACAGAAATTATTCCGTATATGAAAGGGGCTGTCCTATCCTCAACTCCTCGCTCTTTACGCTAAAGTTTGGCTCTGTCTCAAAACTTTATTTTTTAAAACAAAAAAAAACTTTAGCGTAATGAGCGAGGCGTTGAGGAGGGGACAGCCCCTTTCATATACGGAATAATTTCTGTTCGTTTTAAGTTTTAATGTCGCTCCTTACTTTCAGTTAAAAAAAAACTTTTTTTTTTTTATTTAATCCAAAACAAAGGCAGCCAAAAATAAAATAACGGAAATTAAAACTTCTAGTGCCCTTTTTAAGTGACCAAAAAAATCGGAGGGCAACTTGGCCTCCTCCCACGCTCATTTTTTTTCCAAAGTCACCCAATCAAAATTTTGAGATAGCCATTTTGTTACACATAGTCGAAAATCTAATAAATATGTCTTTCAGGATAACTTAATCCCCCAGAGTTCCCGGGGGACGGGCTGGAAGTTATTAACTTTGCCCATTTTTTACATATAGTATTGTTTAATGGGAAGTATAATGACGTTTTAGGAGGAATTTTTCCTGATGGGGGGGGGCGGAGGCGGGGGTTACGGGGGCGGATACTTCCAGGGAGGATGTTTTCTTGGGGGAAGGGATTTCCCAGATTTTTCAGCATTGTTTAAAAACGATCAGAAATTAAATTAAAAAAACTTGTTTTTTCAACTGAAAGTAAACAGCAACATTAAAACTTAAAACAAACAGAAATTATTACGTAAATGAGGGGATTCGCCCCCTAGTCAATACCTCGCCCTTTTCGCTAATTTTTTTTAGTACTTTCAAAAGAGCCGGCCTTTTTAATTAACCGGCCTTTGTGATTCAGGGGTTTGTGATTCAAACTAAATTTGAGCTTTAGCGTAAAGAGCAAGGTATCGACTAGGGGGCAAACTCCCGAATATACGTAATAAAACATACGAATATAGAAGTTCGTTACGTAAGTTAATTCGTAAGTTACGTCAGAACAAAATTTTGAGAAAGCCATTTAGCCAAAAAAAGGAAAATTAATATGCGAATTTCATTTTAATTATTCATATACAATGATCCAATTTCGAGGCTGCGTTAGTTGAAAAACGTTCAGAAATTAAATTAAAAAATAACAAGTTTTTTTTAACTGAAAGTAAAGAACGACATTAAAACTTAAAACGAACAATAATTATTCCGTATATGAAAGGGGCTGTCTCCTCCTCAATATCTCGCTCTTTACGCTAAAGTTTGAATCTGGCACACAACTTTATTTTTTAAAACAATAAAAACTTTAGCGTATAGAGCGAGGCGTTGAGGAGGGGACAGCCCCTTTCATATACGGAATAATTTCTGTTCGTTTTAAGTTTTAACGTCGCTCCTTACTTTCAGTTAAAAAAACTTGTTTTTTTAGTTAATTAGCAATAAAAGATAGTGCGAAACTATTCAGCTTGTTTAGCTTATAAAATTCGTAACTGACAGAAAAAAGAAAGAAACAATAAAAAAGAAAAAAAAAGAAAGAATAAAAATATCTTGCCCCCCTCCCCAATACAAAGTTTGAATGCCTCCTAGCCTTATTCTTTCTCAAGTTTTACCCGAAAGCAGCTTGATTTCCATTCCCCTGGCTGCTCTCAAGATATTTCAGATACAGTAACTGTGCCTCTTAGGTCTGAAAAAAAAAAATCGAAAAAGAAAGTAACATGCCCGTTGCTGCAAGCGCATTTCAAAACTGAGTCCGAACAGACAGCAAATTCATCCCCTCCAGACTGACATTTAAGAGTATCACAAGGTGGTGTGACTAATTCGAACTTTAGCGTGTTCAAATCCAATTGCAGAAGTCGTATTCCTGGTATGTCCACAAAGTCTTGACGACCAAGGACCGTTGATGCAATTTCTAAATTAGCTTCAGGTGAAATTGCCATGTCACTTAAAATCCTCACCTCCAGTTGAACACGTGCATTCAAATTCGTAATTGATATTGAGAACAGTTCGATACCATAACTTCGTAGCTATAAATAAATAACCGCTTATTAAAACAAAGTGTCTAAATGAGTGAACTAGGATTTCCTAATTAAGCACTTCAAGCTAGCCAAGCAAAAGCATTTCAATATTTTATTTAGTTTGCTACTTTTGTTCTATTCATTTTTTGAAAGACTTTAGAATGATTTGCGGTTTCTGTAGTTACAGATGTACTATAGTTTTTTTTCTCTGGGTAGACATTTAAAATTCTAAATCACGGAAGGTAATTTGTTAAGCTGCCGAGTCATTGTTAATTTTAAATTTGTAGGCTGATGGAAATGTGAGGATTGAGGCCAATATTTATAAATTCTTTGTGCTCTTGTTTCCAATTTCAAATTAATATTTATTATGTTTTTGAATCTATTGTTTTCTATTTCTGCAGGAGCTAAAAAGTTGACCGCCCGATCTACAATTCTGTAAAAATAAATAAATTAGAAGTTTCAATTTCACGAAATAAAACTTTATAAACTGTTCTCGACTTAAAAGGTCTTCTTTAATAACTTCTTAATTTTTAGCAGTTAAAAACCTTTTCTGGTCAATTTTAAAAGACAGTTGTTTAAGGAAACATATTAATTGTGACAAAATCGAGGGAGCCTACTTTCCACAAGATGGTGAGCATCTCAGAACGCCAAGCACTCCGCAAAGCTCTACCACGCTTTGCAGAGTTTCCACCAAGCTTGGAACGGATTCCACGATGCTTGGCACTTTCAACTTGCTGCATATGGCTACCGAAAGTTGTCCCTCCTCGACAAAACAAGCTTTAGATATTCCCATGAAGGCCACCAAATTCCTTCTGATTGTAACCAAAGGTAAAAATCTATCTTAAACTACTCATTAAACTTCTTAATCAAGTATGACATAAGGATAACATATTTATTTATCAATAAGATCCTAGGTTCTAGAAAATTATAATTTATGGTAATTTTTAAATTACCATAAATACCGCTTGTTAATTAACCGCTGTTAATACCGCTGCAGCTTAATATCTTATTGGGGTTTCTGACACTCCTATCTGTACATCTGAGACAGTCGAAAGGAGAGAGGGAAAGAGAGAGAGAGAGAAAGAGAGAGAAAGAGAGAGACAGAGGGTGAGAGAGGGGGAGAGAGAGAGGAGACAAACTTTATAAGGAAACCTGGGATCGTAGGAAGAGAGAAAAAGGAATGAAGCTTCAAAAAAGAATCCTTCAAAGGAAAAAGGCTGCCTTGGGTTCAGGAAAAAGACTTATCAGTAGTTACCAATAACCTATGATTGATTTTGAACCAAATACTTACAGCTAAATCAATCGCAGTTATTAGGGTGATGTATGCTGCAGTTGTGGGGTCTTCGTAGTCAGAGATCCATTGATTAGTCAGTTGAATTGAAATTTTCTGCTCAACAAATCTAGACAGAGATGGATCTAAAAAATAAGCAAATACGGGGAAATGAATAAAAAATAAGGGGAAATGAATGTAACAGTATTTTTTTTTCCTTTTTTTATAAAGGAACAGTATTCCTTTTTTATAAAGGCTGTGCTGTTGTTGTTGAATAAATGAATAACATAAAACATTTTTTATATAGGATGTTTTCAAAAGAGGCTGAAAAGTAGAAAATACTTTTCCCTTGTGAATCCATGAATATAACTGAAGACAAGGGTAAAATGAATGGGGCTTAACATAACATATGTCCAAACGTTAAAAAAAGTAAAAAGATCAATTTATTTAAAGCCCTATCTGTTCTACGCCCTAGATTTCATTTATATTGGTAGATTCTTGAAAAAAAATATTTTCTAATTTTTAGTAGATTTTGATGACAAGAAATTCTTATATTTATTACTCGTGACTTTTTAGTCTTTTGATTCTATTAATGAATTTGTTCTGTTGAAATGCTGTAAAGAATTTTGAAATTCTCATCAGTAAGTAAACTTTTATTGTATTTACTTCTTAGCCTTAATATTTTCGAAGAACTCATGATTGGAAATGAATGAGTGCGTGAGAATGAGTATGTATTTCAAAACAATTATCAAACATAACAAACTGTGTGGTAACGAACTGTAAGTAAGGAGCGACCCGGCTCATTAGTAACCGAAACTCTAAAAAATGAAATTTTGATACCAATAGATACATCAAAAGAATTGGATTTTTATGCTGATTTTAAATATATGAGTTTCATCAACTATAATCCTACCCACCAAAAGTTACGTGCCTGAGAAATGTTGCCTTATTTTCAAAAAAAGGAGGAAACATCCCCTAAAAGTCATAGAGACTTAATAAAAATCACACCATCAGATTCACCATACAAGAGAACCGTAACGTTGAGTTTTCAAGCTCCGATTTGCAAAAATTTGGAATTTTGTATTTATTGCCAGCAAAAAGATCACGGATGCGTGTTTGTTTTCCCCAGGTGTGATCGTATCGACCCAGTGGTCCTAGAATATCGCAGGTGGGCTCATTCAAGCGGGACTGAAAAGCTCGAGTGCCTTTTTTACGTGACCAAAAAAGTGGAGGGTATCTAGGCCCCCTCCCACACTCACTTTTTTCCCAAAGTCACCCGCTCAAAATAGAAATCAAGTATTTTGCAGTAGGCATCAAGGCATGGCTAATTATAGAAAAAGCCAAGTCAGATAGTACGAGTAATTGATAGGCATATCTGTGATAAGGCCTTTTTTAGTATTGTATAAAAATGATGTCATTTCATTTGTTGATAGCTTAGTTTACCTATCATCCATCCATAGGTCATTCCTAGGGCAGAACTAAGGTAGATAGTCATAGAATTAAGGGATGAAAGATTGGATTGATTTTGGGTTGTCGCGTGACGGACAATGTCCACTGGACTTGTATGCAAAATCTGGGACTGAATTTGGTTGGACTTAAAAGCGGCGAACAAGTGAAACCTAAGCCTAATAGGGAAGGCTGCTTATGGTTTAAAGGTGGAATATCGTGTCATAAATACTGACATATGACCAACATGTCCCCAAAAATTGCAGGCAAATGGTGAAACCTATAGTTTCCTAAGTTTTTGGTTAAATGGCACGGGTAAACGGTGGAAGTAAGTATGACTTGTGTGTTAGTTTTTGGAAGGGCACACCTGCCTAGAGTCTCAGGCAGGTTGACCAAAAGTTTAAAATTGACATAGGACCATTAGATTGCCTGGAATAAGAGGCAGAGAAGGCACGCCCACCTATGGTCTTAGGCAGATTGACCAAGAATTTAGAATTGACACAGGATCGTTAATTTGCTTGGAATGACGGGCAAACAAGCTTTTAAAGCCTAATAGTTAGGGTTCCAACTACCTAGAAAGTCAGGCAATCAAGTGACCCAATTTATATAACTGAGATATTTGCACTAACAAAAACTCAATTCAATATTAGTTAGACCAACAAGTTGCCTGGAATTGCAAGGGAAATAAGGGTCCAAAACCTACAAGGGCCTGTTTGCATAGTGTTAGGCGAGTGAGGCCATTTATAAGCTAAGACAGTTGTGGTAGTAAAAAATTTATCAAATATTGGTTGACTCATATTTAGTTGACTCTCTTTGTTTGTGTCTTGGTTTTGAGTGTCTAGGATTGTCAAAAGCTCGGAGAGTTTTGCTAAAAAAAAAAACAGATAGTCAATTTTAGGCAGCGCCAGAAATGTCCAAATTGTGCTTAATAATTAATTAAAAGTTTAAAAAATACCCCCCCCCTTGATCCTCTTTTCCCCAAAGACGTCCGACCAAAATTTGGAGATTGAAATTTGGTTTAGCACGTAGAAAGGTCAAATAACTGTGCCTTTGGGGATGAAATGACTCCCCATAGCCCTTTGGAAACGGTAGTATGTTATACAATTTTGCCCATTGCTTACATCTGCTATCTTTTTTTGTTAAAAGTTGAATCCTTCTACAAAGGTAATATGTCCAAAACAGGTTAAAGTCCTTCTGGATAATGCTGGCTTTTCGTGGGCATGGAATGAAAGTCAGGGTCCTGATTTGACCTATAAACCTAACGATTATTTCTTTGGTAAGTTTGAATCGTACCTTAAGGACCAGTAGATTTAGGTTCGGCTTACTGTTGTAGGTGTATCAGATCAGATTACAGATGTATCAGATCTACCGATACATCTGGTGTATCAGATTAAAGATGTATCAGATCATTTTGGAATTTCAACAAGACCTGAGGTTAAACTATTTAAAAATTATTTTTAAATATGGATAACAATGGAAGGAAATGTTAATTTGCTTAATAGGATCATGCTCTATGTTATAAAGTAAGAATTTCATTTAGAAATGGTTAGATTTTCATATAACTTAGGACTTATTTGGGACAAACAGAAGAAGGTGAGGGGGTAGGGATTGTGCATTGTCACAAATACCGAAATGATATTTGCAAAACACCAAAAATGAGGAATCTGCATACTAAACAAACAAAACCTAGAAAAACATGGGTTAAATTGTTTGACTAATGAAACTTTCTGCATATTATAAGGTAGTGATTTTGTTTTTTTCTTAGTTTTTTCTTCAAAAGCTCTGTTTTGCTACCTATTACTACAGATAATCTGGCCTCTGTCCTATATATAAAAATTAAAACATCATTTGGCCCATATTTCCTGTAAAGAGGGGCTTTGGTAAAATTGAACCCACTGAAATTTATGGAAAAGACTAACTCTTCATAAAAATGGTTTAATCGAAATTTTGTAACCTATGACCTTAGAGTCTTGCTGTCTTTATGAATATACATTACAAGAATATAAAAAGTTGCCAGCCCCCCCATAAAAAAATACCCACCTATCCGAATATCACAAACATGTGCACGTGCACCTTATTTGATTCGAAGTCAATCACTTTGGCGTGGTAACTCTTGGTCAATGTCTATCTGGTAAAAGGTTAGTTTTAGGAATATAAAATTAGGTATAAATATGTTATTCATTACAAATCTTACGCCAATATTACAATGAAAAGGTCCACAATAAGAGGATCTTAATTAAAGTTTCACTAATGACATTTGATTTAAAGTATCTGAGGCTAATATTAGAATAAATGATTAATTAGTTAAAATAAATCAAGTAGATGGCATATTTTTGAAGTGATATTTCCTATTTATTAGTTTTCAGCTTGCTATTTAAAATCTTAGGCTAATATCCCAAAACAAAATTAAAAAATCTAGAGATATTAAATTTTTTTTTTTCAAATGGTTCTTTTTTGTTTTAGCTATCTTTTAATTAGCTGTGTTTCTTTTTTCAAGATGCATCTTGTAAATATATTCATAGTGAATCGTGTAAATAGTGATGTATCACTATCTATATATACATAGTGAATAGTATTTCTCATAATGTGTCGTTATCAAGCTTTGTTTTTATCTGTCAAGCTATTGATTATTATAAAGCTAATTTATCAATCATAATGATAATAATAATTGATATTTCCTACCTAATTTGCAAGCTCCCTTAACCAAAGCCTGTGGAAAAGGGCATGTACACTGGAATCCGACTTCATTGGCTAGGACTGTGCAGACCTGTCCAGGTGAACATGTATCATCAATACAAAGGCTTGCATCAATTTGTATCTCTAAAAATGTGCCAGTTAAATATAATCAAGCTACATATTAAATATTACATGCTACATACTACATATTACATGTTATATGTTACATATTACGTATTACATACATACTACATATAACATATTACATATTAAACGACGTTTAATAAGACTTTTAATAATGACATTTTAAAAACGACCCTCAATAACAATCGAGAAAATAGCAATGTAGAAGCAATGTTAAAAAGGCAATTCACCTAATTCAAATAAACTACTTTAAATATTATAACATACATTATACAAAAAAAGTTAATGTTAGTATTTCTCTTAAGATTAATAGCACGGATTCAAATTTCTTTGCCCGAAATGGTGAAGCATCTGTAAGTTCACATAGCAGACGCGGAGAAGAGCATTTATTTATTACTATCTCCTTTTTCTCGTTTTTTGTGCTAAGTTTTGTTTTTTTCCGCTGAAAGTTTTAATATTAAGAAGATAAGTCATTGATTTTTGATTCAGTATAATAGGCTACAGCGTGCTGCGTTTAACTTTAATTTATATAATTATTGCAGATTATATTATTCATGCTACTTTTCTTCAAAAAGTATTTCGGTAAAAAACTCTTTTTTGAACCATACCAAATTAATAATTTTTTCCAGTGTTATGTATTTTATTACAACTATGAGAATAATATTTGAATAGCAGCAGAGGGAATATAATGTCCCAAGAATGTAGGTAGAATAAAGGCAATATTTATGGAAAACGATGAGCTGAAGAATCTTCCAGGTCAGATGATTAAGAAAGAAAGCTGCCTTTTTTGCTTAAATATTCAAAGTTTCTTTTATTTTTTTTTAAATTTTCAAGGAGGCATTCTCATGTTTGGCATTCGTAAAAATAAAACAGTTTACATCAAGTGAGGTAATATAAGGCGAGACTTATGTATCTTACCTTTAACTGAAATGAAGCTAGCAGTCTTAATTAAAACGTCTATTCCTGGTACGGCCAATCCTAAAACTAAATCTAGTACTGAAAAGTCACTAAGCGTCAAGGAAACTTTTGCTTCAACACCTCCAGTACTGCTTTCAATTAAGGAGATCACTTGGCAAACACTAGCATCCAGGACACTGACGCTGAATATAAGTTGATCCTTCAAAACCGTGTCAAACTGAAAGAAAAAGATTACAGCTAACATATATATATATATATATATATATATATATATATATATATATATATATATATATATATATATATATATATATATATATATATATATATATATATATATATATATATATATATATATATATATATTCCAATCAAATGCCAATCAAATCAATTTCCAATCAAATGAGCCTTTTTCTACGTTTCTACGACAACTCCTTCAATACGAACTGACCTGACCGAACAACTCCTTCAATACTGACTGACCTGTCGTGAGATTTAGTGAAAATTAAAAAAAATTTAAGGTATATTGCTCAGGAATTAAAAAAATTTC
The DNA here is from genome assembly GCF_049724085.1 of Artemia sp. Qi Xiang Cuo. Taxonomy (NCBI): domain Eukaryota; kingdom Metazoa; phylum Arthropoda; class Branchiopoda; order Anostraca; family Artemiidae; genus Artemia; species Artemia sp. Qi Xiang Cuo. The sequence continues at coordinate 80,351,981 of NC_142797.1, read as the reverse complement.
TAATTTTAATCCATATTGGAGTGTTAATAATTTATTGCAGGTAATAGATTCTCTGGCTAAAAGAGTGGACTCATTTGATTTTACTACGTTATATACAAATATACCAATTAATGTAGTGTTTGTAAATTTAAAAAAGATTATTAAGAAAGTTTTTTTTTGTCTAATTTGGCTTTTCTAGAAATTGACACTTATCAAACAGTTCGTGGTAACGAGCTGTAAGCAAGGAGCGACCCGGCTCAATGGTAACCGAAACTCTAAAAAACGGAATTTTGATAACAATATATACATTAAAAGAATCAGATTTTAATTCTGATTTCAAATATATAAGTTTCATCAAGTTTAATCCTACCTATCAAAAGTTACGCGCCTGAGAAAACTTGGCTGATTTTCGAAAAAAGGAAGAAAGACCCCCTAAAAGTTAAAGAACCTTAATGAAAATCACACCATCATATTAAGCGTATCAGAGAACCCTACTGTAGAGGTTTCAAGCTCTTATCTACAAAAATGTGGAATTTTCCATTTTTTGCCAGAAGAAAGATCACGGGTGCGTATTTATTTGTTTTTTTTTCCCAGGAGTGATCGTATCGACCCAGTGGTCCTAGAATATTGTGGGAGGGCTCATTGGAATGAAAATTAAAAGTTCTAGTGCCCTTTTTAAGTGACAAAAAATGGAGGGCAACTAAGCCCTCTTCACACGCTCATTTTTTTCCAAAGTCACCTGATCAAAATTTTGAGATAGCCATTTTGTTCAGCATGTTCGAAAATATTATAAGTTTGTCTTTTAGGATGACTTATTCCCCCGAAGTTCCCGGGAGGAGGGCTGAAAGTTATGAACTTTACCCAATGTTAACATATAGTATTGGTTACTGGGAAGTATCCAGTACAGACGTTTTCAGGGGAAATTTTTCCTGGTAGTGGGGGGGGGGTCGGGGGTTATGTGGGAGGATCTGTCCATGAAGTAAGTTTTCATGGGGGAAGGGACATTCCTATGAAAGGGACGCCGGACTTCCCAGAATTATTAAAAAAAAGATCAGAAATTAAATATAAAAAAACAAGTTTTTCAACTGCAATAGCAGCAACATCAAAACTTTTAACGAACAGAAAACATTATATATATGATTGGGTTCACCCCCTAGTCAATACCTCACTCTTTAAGCCAGAGATTTTTTAGTACTTTCATAAGAGCTATTTATTCTAATTAACAGCCTTTGTGATTAAGCGGTCAGTTTTAAAGAATTGGAACAAAATTCAAACTTTCGCTTAAAGAGCAAGGTATTGACTAGGGGGCGAACCCCCTAATATACGTATTAAAAATATATGAATATAGAATTTCGTTACGTAAATTAATTCGTAAGTTACGTGTATTTATTACTAATAAAAACGTTCGTAAATAAAACGAAACAAGTTTCGAGAAAGCCATTTAACCAAATAAAAGTAAATTAATATGAAAATTTTGTTTTAATTATTCATGTACTGTGAGCCAAGATCAAAACCTGCATTTATTCAAAATCGTTCAAAAATTAAATAAAAAAAACAAGTTTTTTAACTGAAAGTAAGGAGCGACACTAAAACTTAAAACGAACAGAAATTATTCCGTATATGAAAAGGGCTGTCCCCTCCTGAACGCCTTGCTCTTTACGCTAAAGTTTGACTTTCTCACAACTCTATTTTTTTTAAACAATAAAAACTTTAGCGTAAAGAGCAAGGCGTTGAGGAGGGGACAGCCCCTTTCATATAGGGAATAATTTCTGTTCGTTTTAAGTTTTAATTTCGCTCCTTACTTTCAGTTAAAAAAAACTTGTTTTTTTCATTTAATAATAAGAAGGCTAGATGGACTAATTTCTTTAATATTACTACTAGTTCAAGATTTTATAGCTTATATATGATTTACGATTTAATAGAATTTATTTTATTCAATACTTTCTTAAATCTAATGGTAATCTGTATAAGCAAAGTATTGGAATTCCTATGGGGGGTAATGCTAGTCAATTTATAGCGGACCTGTTATTAAGCCATTTAGAAGATGAATTTATGATTGATAAGAAGAACCCAAGTAAAATAAAATATTTTCTTTCAAACAATAAAAGATATTTAGATGACCTTCTGGTGATAAATTGTGCTGAGTTTTTAGAGATTTCGAATACGATCTACCCACTTCTACTAATTACATTGATTTTAATAGTAAAAGTCAAATACTTAGCCATAAATTAATCGCAAGAGGTTTTTTCGCCAATAAACTTGCTAGGCAATTTATAAAAAAAAACTTAGTTTCCAATATAATGAACTTTTAAATAAGTATAATCAGAATTACCAAGGTATTTTGAATGAAAATTTCGATGTAACTTTTTGGATATATTTTTTTTCTTCCCTATATTTTTTGAATTTAGAGTTTGTTTTGACACAAGCAGGTGTTTAGTTACAGAGGATAGGTTGGAATAAGTTCTTAGAACTTTTTGCATGAATGTGAAAGGGTATTTCTTGACAGTCGTTGTTATGCAATTATGGGAGGTAAACTGACTGACGGGTTATTCTTTCAGTTTTTGGGTAGTTTTTATTCTGAATCAGTTCTAGGTGAGTGGTGGCGAATGAAGCTTTGCAAGTTTTTAGTGGGTATTTTTTTATTTTCGGGTGCTTTTTTCGTAGATATTCTACAGGTGACACTACATAAAGGGATGTCATATGGTTATATGGCAGGCGCGCTCATTTGCCTGGGTCAGGAAATTTAAGCGCCATAACTCATATTGGCAAGTGAGTTTTCCTCTGAGGAGCCCTGATACGTGGTGATTACTGGGGAAATATTAAATTTTGTAGACTTAAGGTGCTTTGGCTTGGTTTTCAGACAAGGACTTACATTTATTAATGTAAAATTTGCTATATTTTGGAGATGATTTTTTTACTATTAGTTTTTATTTACTGTTTTGTCCTAGCTGATTGGATGGATGAGCAAGGTCTAGACCTTGTTCAAGTGCTGATTTATCTCAGTTACTAAATTAGGAACGTATTTTTTTTTACCAAGTAAATCACCTGAAGTTATATATATATATATATATATATATATATATATATATATATATATATATATATATATATATATATATATATATATATATATATATATATATATATATATATATATATATACATACATATATATATATATATATAGGCTATATGTACTATCTTTATATGTGAGCAATAATTGTATATGTATGCATGTAAGTTCTTTAAAACGGCCTTTATATATTTTGGGAAAAATTAGTATCTTGGGATATCATAGGCAGCGCAACAGCGCTGCCTAAGTAAAGAACGATGTTAGCACAATTTATTATTATTATTTTTTTGTTTCTTTTAGACCAAGGCACTTCGTATCGAAGGAGTTGTCGTATAAACATAGAAAAAAGCTCATTCAATTGGAAATTGGAAGGGCTTGTGCCCATTTTAATAGCCAAAAGTGATTGGAAGGCAACTAACACCCCTTCCACGATAACCATTTCCCCAAAAACATCCAATCAAAATTTTCGGATAGCCAATTTGTTCAACATAGTTGAAAGGTCTGGATATTATGTCTTTAAGGAAGACCCCCAACCACCACCCCCACATACCTCAGGGAAATGGTTGTAAGTTAAGCACTGTGGGCATACAAGGTTCTTATAGAAAGCGTTGTCGAAGAAACGTCAAAAACAGCTCATTTGATGTGGAATCCAAAGGACTAGTGCCATTTTTAATAGTCAAAAGTGATTGAAGGGCAACTAAACCCCTCTCAAGCCCACCATTTTGACAGCCCACCATTTTGACATTTTGACAGACAGACATTTTGTTCAACGTAGTTTAAATTTTTCTTCAAATTCTCTTTTTAGAGTCTTTGTTATTAATATCCCAAGTCATTCCTTTTTTTCTGCTCATTACAAAGAACGTGTTAATCAACAAGTCAAATTTAAACTGATAGAATTAGCTGGAGAGAAACTTTGAGATAGAACAAAATAATTACCCAAGTTGTAATTTTTTCAATCAGCAGTAGGGATTCTAAAGAGTTGATAGTCACAAAGGAATCTGACCACTCAACACCACTGAGCTCCAACTGGTACACTTTTGTTAAGAGTAATTCTTGTTCTAGAATTGAGATACATCCCTTCGGTGATGGAACCACTGGAAACTGGCATCTACAGCTAAAAAAGCCCAAAGACAAGTCCTTATTGCAAGTGGCACCAAGAAGAAGACACTGGGCAGCATTTTCATCTTTGGAACAAGGATCTATGGCTGCGGCTTTTATATCTAAAATAAATAAAAAATGAATTCGATAACGGAATAAGTAACAATATTCAACCTTTAAAGAAAAGAAAATAGCCTTTTATTTAATTTTTAATGGCTGAAGAAACAATTGGTTAATTGTATAATTTAATATTTAAATTTGAACAGCCATTAAATTTTTCTGCTATTAGTAACTGAATCATCGAAAAAAAGCAATTGAGTCGCAGTGACATTACTATTTGAAAATACTTATTGTTATTTGACCCCATCTTTATTCTAGGGAAACTTAGTTTCGAAGTAAAAACAAACTCACACTGAAGAGTCGTCACCATTTGTTAATAAGAAAAAATATATTTTGAAATATTTTTACAGTAAGAATGCAGAGGAAAAACCTGCAGTGATTAAGAAATGCGGTAACTTGAATTTATATCTGTAGAATTTCTAAGGATTTTGTCAAAAGCTGAATTTTAGATCACTGTCTCTAGCACTGTTTGTTTAAACCCAGTAGACCCAAAAGGGCATGGATACATTCTATTGTTACAAACCTCATCTATTAGCACTATTTTTCTTATCAGCACAAACCCCATGTATTAGCATAAAAACCCTATCTATCAGTACAAACTATCCTTGTGCAATAAAATCTACTTCCACAATACTAAAATTTCGAGCAAGAGCAAAACCTGAAGGAGCAGATCTCTACCCCAATCTCACTTGTATTAACCTGAATAAAAGGCAATTAAAAAAAATACTTAGTGTTATTTGACAGAAAAAGGGTAATGTTCATAAGAACAATTCAGAAAATTATATTCATACAAAAATTCAGGAGAATAACCTTCAGATAAAACATAATATTGTTTGTTATTTTGTACTGAGCTGACTATTTACTCGTATTTGTAATGTTCGTGAATTTAAATTCACAAAATTTAAATGTTTTTAGTATATCATTCAGATAATTTGCCCATTTAGTAAGAAAACTGACAATATCTAGCCAATATCCATACTCCAGACAGAGTACCCTTCTCTGACAATTGTTTCTGCCGACCATCTCATTTGGAAAGTTCTCTCTTGTATAACCTTCAGATAAAACATATTATTGGTAGTTATTTTGTAGTGAGCTGACTATTTACTTTTATTTTTAATGTTCGTGAGTCCAAGGGCTTCTACCGTGCCCAAAATTTAAATTTGTTTTGTATATCATTCACAAATCTTGCCCATTTAGTAAGAGAACTGACAATATCTAGCCAATATCCATCCTCAACACAGAGTCCCCTTCCTCTAAAGACAATTGCTACTGTAGACTATCTTCCTTTGGAAAAATCTTTCTAGTGTAAAATTTGGCTTACAAAGTGAAACAAAGACAAATAATAATAATGAATAAAACAAGGAATTCAACAATGTTCTACCGATACAAAAAAATAGAGATAAAATATATTTAAATGGTACAAAATATACTCAAAAAACAAATTAAAAATATTTTTTTATGCATTTCTTTTTCTATATGCAAAACAATTAATAATCAACAATGAAACTTTTTATTTTTATAAGAAATCTTCTTGTTTTTTCAACCATGAATATTCTTATTTCTTCTTAAAATTATTGGTAGTTCTTTTTGTTGAGTAGACTAGGTTTTAATCTGTTATGAATCTAGGATTATATAATGAATCTAGAACCCCGTCCCCTGTAAAATATAATAATTTTTTTGTACAGAAATCATAATTGTAATCATAAGCCCTCCTTCATAAAAAGTAATTTTTCTTGTAGAGAAAAAGTAATAGTCTTACCGATGCATCCTCCGATGTACGGTAGAAAACCTATAGGACAACTACACTCGAAATATCCAGGCTGATTGATGCATGAGGCAGGTTCTGTTCCACAAGCATTTGACTCTTCACATTCGTCAATATCCAAACAAACTCCCTCATTAGCAGCAAATCTATAATAGAAAATAAAATAAATATTAAACAAAATAGTTGTTAATAAATTTCGAAATAACATTTAGCTTACGCAGATGGCTTTAATATTGAAGTAGAATATTTTTTATGATTTTTATTTGAATATTACTTAGGCTTGGCCTTAAGAAAATGAACCCAGGAAAAAAGACTACAGTTTGCCCTTAATGGGAAACCGAAGAAACTGTGTTTATACCAGAACAATACAACAAATTTTATTCCCCGGTTGAAGCATGCCAATTCTATTTATGTACAGATTAAATTAAACACCTAGTTTTTTCAACTGAAAGTAAGGAGCAAAATTAAAACTTAAACAGAACAGAAATATATTACGTATATTTTGGGGTTCAACCCCTCGTCAATACGTCACTTTTTACACTTAAGTTCAAATTTTGTTCAAATTCTTTAAGGATAACTCCTGAATCACAAAGACCGTTTAATTAGAACAAATTGCTCTTTTCAAAGTACTAAGACAACTTTAATGATCCAGGTATTGTTGAAGGGGTGAAACCCCTCATATAGGTAATAATTTCTTTTCGTTTTAAGTTTTAATGCTGCTCCTCACTCTCTGATGGAAAAACTGGTTTTTTATTTAATTTTTTATCATTTTTTAAATAATACTGGGAAATCTGGCACCCCCTTCATGGAAACTTCCCTTCCGCCATGAAAAATGCCTCCATGGAAAGATCTTTCCACTTAACCCCCTTTCCCTGTCCCCCCACCATGGAAAATACCCCCTCTTGAAAACTTCTGTATACTTTGCAATAACCTATATAATATTTAAACAATGAGCAAATTTACAACATGCACCCCTTCCCCCAGGGACTGTTGGGGATTAAGGCATCTTCAAAGACACAGTTATTGGATTTTTCGACTACGCTGAACAAAACGGCTAGCTTAAGATTTTAATCGGGTGATTTCTGAAAAAAAATAAGCGTAGAAATGGGCCTAGTTGCCCTCCAATTTTTTGGTGACTTAAAAAGTGCACTAGAACTTTTAATTTCCATTCGAATGAACCTTCTCACGATATTCTAAGACCATTGTGTCGATACGATCAGCCAAGGAAAAAAAAACAAAAAAAAACTCATCCGTGATCTTTCTTCTGACATAGAATACAAAATTCCGCATTTTGTAGATAGGAGCTTGAAGCTTCCACAGCAGGGTTCTCTGATGCGCTGAATCTGATGGTGTGATTTTCATTAAGGTTCTGTGACTTTAAGAGGTGTTTCCCTGCTTTTCAAAAATAAGCCAAATTTTCTGATGGTCATAACTTTTGATAAAAAAAACTAAACTTGATTAAACTTATATATTTGAAATCAGCATAAAAATTCAATTATTTTGATGTATCTATTGGTATCAAAATTTGTTATTTTAGAATGTCGGTTACTATTGAGCCGGGTCGCTCCTTACTTACAGTTCAAAAGCGCGATTTATTTGATTTATTTGTTTATGTAAAAGGACTTTTAAATATTACTAAGCCACCATAAAAGCTCAACCTAGACCACGTTTGTAATTTTTATGCTGGAAATTATTTTTCCAACATAAAAGGCCCGATAAGAATCTAAAGAAAGATGTTAAACAAAAAAAAGTAACTTACCCCTTACTGCAAGTACATTTCAAAACTGAGTTTGAACAAACAGCAAATTCATCTCCTCCAGACTGACATTTAGAAGTATCGCAAGGCGGCTGGATTAATTCGAACTTCAGGGTAGTGAGGTCTAACTGCAGAAGTTGTAATCCTGGTAAGTCTAAAACGTCTTGACCACCAAGGACCGTTGATGCAATTTGTAGATTGTCTGCAGCTGAGATTTGATTGGGTGATTTGATCGGGTGATTTCGGAAAAAAAATAAGCGTAGAAAGAGGCCTAGTTGCCCTCCAATTTTTAGGTGACTTAAAAAGTGCACTAGAACTTTTAATTTCCAATCGAATGAACCTACTCACGATATTCTAAGACCATTGTGTCGATACGATCACCCGTGAAAAAAACAAAACAAATAAAACAAATAAAAACGCATCCGTGATCTTTCTTCTGACAAAAAATAGAAAATTCTATATTTTGTAGATAGGAGCTTAGAGCTTCCACAGCAGGATTCTCTGATGCGCTGAATTTGATGGTGTGATTTTCATTTAGGTTCTGTGACTTTTAGGGGGGTTTCCCCTGCTTTTCAAAAATAAGGCAAATTTTTTCATGCTCATAACTTTTAATAAGTAAAAGTAAACTTGATTAAACTTATATATTTGAAATCAGCATAAAAATTCAATTCTTTTGATGTATCTATTGGTATCAAAATTTGTTATTTTAGAATGTCGGTTACTATTGAGCCGGATGGCTCCTTACTTACAGTTCGTTAGCGCGAACTGTTTGATTTATTTCTTTTCGCAAAAAGACCTTTAAATGTTGCTAAGCCACCATAAAAGCTCAATCTAGACCACGTTAGTAATTTTTATACTGGAAATTATTTTTCCAGCATAAAGGGCCCAATAAGAATCTAAACGAAGATATTTTACAAAAAGAAAGTAATCTACCCCTTACTGCAACTACATTTCAATACTGAGTTTGAACAAACAGCAAATTCATCTCCTCCAGACTGACATTTAGAAGCATCGCAAGGCGGCTGGATTAATTCGAAGTTCAGGGTAGTCAGGTCTAACTGCAGAAGTTGTAATCCTGGTAAGTCTAAAACGTCTTGATCACCAAGGACCGTTGATGCAATTTGTAGATTGTCTGCAGCTGAGATTGATATATCACTTAAAATTCTCAAATCCAGTTGCACACGTGAATTCAAATTCATAATAGAAATTGAAAACTGTTCTATACCATAGCTTCGTATCTACAAATAAAAAACCTTTTATCAACACAAAGTGTATAAATGAGTTGAACAAAATTTTATTCCTATCCACACAGAGAGAGAAAAAGAGAGAGAGAGAGAGACAAACTTTAAAAGGAAACTAGGAATCGTAGGAAGAGAAAAAATGGAATCAAGCTTCAAAGCAGAATTCTTCAGTAAAAAGAGGCCTCCTTAGGTTCTGGAAAAAGAGATATACTTTCACATGTCTTCAGTCAGTCATTGACTAGTTAACACAAGAGAGTTATATTGTACTTTTTTGGATATTTTTACTTGGATACTTGGTAAATTTTCCATTGGCTGATTTCAGCTCTACCTTTTTTTGATCCCGCCCACTATCATCAGTCGCTGCTAGACATTCATACACACAATGTGTGCGAACGTATTGAGCCAGACAGATTTTGCTTTTTGCATTTTGTCATTATTTGCCGAAGTTATGCACGTGGACAGCCGGGCGGTTGTTCAATTTAAATATTAAAAGCTGTGGCAATGCACAATTACACGGGTGATGCCTTTCAAAGATGAACGAAGTAATTATGAAGTTTGCTGCTACGGAACTGACTAAATTAAGATAGTGACGTCAGAGAATAAACGGGCGTACGTGGAGAAATATGAAGAAGCGCTGAGAGAAGGCAGAAAAAATGTTCATTAAGCGATAAGGCTGTTTACGGGGGACTCGGAAGGTTTAGCCGGAGATTTATCTGAGTCGGTTAACTTGATACAGTCAGAAATTGTAAACCTTCGTGACCGCATACAGGATGAAATTCGTAGGAGAGTGGAAGACCAGTGCAGTAGATTAGGGAGTTCTTCGGTGACACAGATTAAGTCAGATTTTCTTGATACTGTTACGCAAGCTGTGTATGAGGCGGTTGATCTGCAATTCAAGTGTAAGTTTGAACTGATTGAGAAATCACTTGGCGATTTGCGAGCAAGAATTGTTCAAAATGGCGCAAAGCTCCAAAAGCTTGAAACTAAGCTGGATGATATAAACAGGTCTTCTCTTCTGACTAAGGTCATTTGTATCGGGGATATACTCTCCCGCGCGTTATTTGCCTCACCTTGGTGGGAAAGTATTAGCTCGACTTAACAGTGAAATGGGACTTAATCTTGATAAATCCGTTGTCAAGGGTGCAAGGCGTTTGGGAGGTGCCTCGGAAATAAAAACTCCGATTGAACTTGCATTTTTTACTGAGGCATCTGTAGTTGAGATCCTGCGCAATCGCAAGAATTTGAAAGGTTCCCGAATCTATGTAAATGAGGCTCTAGCCAGGGAAAGGCAAGAAATCTACAATCTTGCACGCAATAAGGTTGAATTGAAAAATGTATGGACTTTACGAGGTGTGGTTTGTGCCAAGTGTGTTTTGCATATCATTCCATGTAAAACGATTTCCAACGTAGTTCAGGTTCGCACTGTGTCATATGAACCTGTCGTGTAAAAGATTTATCGGGTGTTTTTTCTTTTCTTTTTTTATGGTTTTGGATCGGTTTCAGTGTTTTCTTTTTTCTCGTTCGAAAATATATGCTATTCTAAAATAAGATACCGGAAGTGATAAATATATGCCTTATGTAAATAATCTACCTGAATGTGATTCTTCTTCAGGTGATTAAAACAAAAAATTGTGATTTTTCGATCCGATCGTTACATGTAAATGCCCAGGCGCTACAAAGTGCATTCAATGAACTGAAGCTCTTGCTTGCATCTAGTCCTATAGACATTGCTGGATTTTGCGAAACTTTTTTGTCTGCTAATACACCCCTTACAATATTAGATCTGCCTGGGATGAAGTGTATTTCACGTACAAGGTGTCAGAACGCGAGAGGAGGTCAGATGCTGTATACTCGTGATGACTGGTCTTTTAGCATTCTCAGTGATTTGTCTGTATTTGATGAAGGGTTATGTGAGACTATTTTTGTTGAAGTTGTACCTTTGGGCTGTAATCCATTTATTTTCGGGTCTGTTTATGGACCTCCGTCGGGTAACCCAAAAAGATTATTTTAAGTTTTTGAACCGCTGTTGAAAAATCTGGAAGCGTTGAAAAAATTGGGTATTATTTCGGGTGATCTTTTGATTTTTTGAACCTTTGATCTTTTGAATCTCGATGTTGGAAATAACAAGGAGTTTTTAAGTATGATTTTTTGTTCAAGTTTTCTTCCAAGTATTTCTCTGCCGAGAAGATTTACAGCTAACACAGCTACGTTATTAGATAATATATTTTTCTGTAATTTTCAGTAATTTTGTCTGATTTATAAAATCATTTTCCAGTGTGTGTTCTTAAAGTAATAAACAACATCGAGATTCAACAATGAATAATTCAAAAAAGTGATATACATGGATTAATTGTAAAGTCCTACGTCATTTAATTGGTGATCATGATTGGAGTTCGGTTTATGGCTCAGATGACGCAAATGCGGCGTTTTCAGATTTTATTGATCAAATGATGCGACTGCGGGAACGGGCTTCTTCAACGCGAGTTTCGCATGGGAAGTTTGCGCATAAATTTAACCCAAGGATTACTGAAGGTATTTTGACATCGTTAAAACAGAAAAATAGAAAATTTTGAGAAATATTTTATATTACAGGCACCCCAGTCGTTTGAAGAATTCAGAGTTTATAGGAATAAGCTAAAGTCAATTATCATTGATGAGAAGAGAAAATATTATAAAGAGAAATTTTTGGAGTATAAATCAGATATGAGAAAGACATGGCAATTGATAAATGAAAAGATACGTCCTCACAGTCGTAAAAGTACTAGTATTAATTGCCTTGTTTAAATTGTGAAAATGTTACAGAGCCGAATTAAATTTTAAATGCTTTTTGAGATTATTTCAGTAGTATTGGTTCTAGACTTGTATCGACTATGAATATTCAACTGAATACCGCTTTTGTTCCAGTTATTGAGCAACATGCAGAAAATTTGTTTTCTTTTTCTGAGACTGTGCCTCAAGAGATTGAAAAGTTATTCTGAAGCTTAAACGAAGTTTTTCTAAGGACGAATTTGGATTTTCGGCTCAAACCGTAAAGCAAATAGCGTCAAACATTTCACCTTTGATGGCACATATTTTTAATGTATCACTTATGCATGGGCTTTTTCCTGAGCTTTAAAAAAAGCAAATGTTATAGCATTACCTAAAGCTGGGAGTTCAACTGACCCTTCAGATTATAGAAGCATTTCTCGAATTTCAGTTTTCAGCAAAATTTTGGAAAAACTTGCAAATAGTCAATTACAAAAATATTTATTTGATCGTAAGATTTTACATACGTCTCAATATGGTTTTATAAAAGGAAAGTCACCTGAAATGGCAATTCATGAGCTTTTACTAAATTAATTAAAAAAAAACTTTATCCACAAAATAAGTTTTTCAAAGAAAAGTAAAGAACTCTTCCAAGTTCAAAGAAAAGTAAAGTCAATGAATAGTCAGTCATTGACTAGTTAACACAAGAGAGTTATTGAGAGGATTTTTAAGTACGATATTGTGTTCTAGGTTTCTTCCAAGTATTTCTCTGCCGAGACGATTTACAGCTAGCACATCTACAATACTAGATAATATATTTTTCTCTCCTGTTTTATTTGATACTGAAAAATTGTCAGTAATTTTGTCTGATATATCAGATCGTTTTCCAGTGTGTGCTCTTTTAAATTTAAATAATAGTAATAAACAACATCGAGATTCAACAATGGATAATTCAAAAAAGCGATATACATGGACTAATTGTAAAGTCCTATGTCAGTTAATTGGTGACCAAGATTGGAGTTCGGTTTATGGAGTTCGGTTAAAAAAAAGCAAATGTTATAGCATTACCTATAGCTGGGAGTTCAACTGACCTTTCAGATTATAGAGGCATTTTTCTACCTTCGATTTTCAGCAAAATTTTGGAAAAACTTGCAAATAGTCAATTACAAAAATATTTATTTGATAGTAAGATTTTGCGAACGTCTCAATATGGTTTTATAAAATGAAAGTCACCTGAACTGGCAATTCATGAGTTTTTACTAAATTAATTAAAAAAACTTTTTCCACAAAATAAATTTTTCAAAGAAAAGTAAAGAGCTCCATTGAACAAAAATTGAGCAAAAATAAAATCAAATAATCTACCAAGCGTGAAACTACCACAAATCAGCATCGATAAATAAATGAAACCCAAAACGAACAGAAATTACAATAAATAACCGAGTCAAACTCAAAACGAGCAGAAATTAACATAAGTTGGGCTCAAAACCCCTCTGCCTTCCCAAGGCCAGAACATAATTTGTACTTTACTTTAAACTACGTTGAACAAAATGGTTATCTCTAAGCTTTGATTGAACATGTTTGGGAAAATGGTGGGCGTGAGAGGGGGGTTGATTAATCCCCACTCACTTTCGACTATTAAAAAGGGCAATTTCAATTTCAAATCAAATGATCCCCTTTTGAAATTTCTACAACAGCTGTCTATTTAAACTTTACATGTCCTCAGGGCATAACTTACAACCCTTCCACTGAGGGTTCTAATGGGGTTATCTTTCTAAAAGACCTAATTTCCAGAAATTTCAAGTACGTTGAACAAAATAGATATCTCAATATTTTGATTGGATGTGTCTGGGGAAATGGTGGGCGTGAGAGGGGAGTTAGTTGCCCTTCATTCACTTTCGATTATTAAAAGGGCACTAGCCCTTTCAATTTTCAATTGAATGAGCCTTTTTTGATGTTTTTACGACATTGTTTTCTATACGAACCATACATACTCCCAGGGCATAACTTACAGCCCAGGCCCTGGGGGGAGTGGGGGGGATGGGTTGTCATCCTTAAAAACCCGATTTCCAAAACTTTCAACGGCGTTAAATAAAATGACTATCTAAAAATTTTAATTGGATGTGTTTGGGGAAAAAGTGGGCGTGAGAGGGGGGTTAGTTGCCCTCCAATCACATTCGACTAATAAAAATGGCACTAGCCCTTTGAATTTCCAATTGAACGAGCCCTTTTTCAAGTTTCTACCGACAAAGATATCAATAAAAACCTTATATGCCCCCAGGGCATAACGTATAGCCCTTGCCCTAAAGACTGTGGGGAGAGTGTCCCGGTCAAAGGTATAACTTCCTGAACTTTAAACTGCGTGGAACAAAATGGCTATATAAAAATTTGGATTGGACATGTTTAGGGAAACGGTGGGCGTGGAAGAGGTGTTAGTTGCCTTCCAATCACTTTCAACTATTAAAAGTTTCCAATCGAATGAGCCCTTTTTGAAGTTTCTTCGACAACGCGTTCTATAAAAATCGTATATGCCCCAAGGGCATAACTTACAACCCTTGCCCTGAGGACTGTGGGGGAGTGTCTTCCTCAAAAACATAATTTCTATCTGGAAATCCACAACACTGAACAAAATGGCTATCTAAAAATTTTGATTGGATTGTTTAGAGAAATGGTGGGCGAGAGAGGGTGGCTAGTTGCCCTCAAATAACTTTCGACTATTAAAAAGGGTACAAGACCTTTGAATTTCAAATCGAATGAGCCCCTTTTCAAGTTTCTACGACACAGATTTAAATAAAAACTTTTATCCCCCCAGGGCATAACCTTATATGGCCCCAGGGCATGACTTAAAACCCTTGCCCCGAGGGTTGTGGGGGAGTGTCCTCCTCATAGAGATATTTTCTATCTGGAAATCAATTACGCTGAACAAAATGGCTATCTCAAAATTTTGATTGGATATCTTTGGATGAATGATGGGCGTGGGGGGGGGAGGCTAGTTTACCTCCAATCACTTTCGACTATTAAAAAGGGCACTTGCCACTCAAATTTCCAATCTTATGAGCCCTTTTTGAAGTTTCTACGACAACTCCTTCGATACGAAGTGCCTGTCGAAGAAAAAAAACACATTGTGGCCACATCGTTCTTTGCGCTAGCATGCTGCCTATGATATTACTGATTCACTAGATGAAGGTCAACAAGCTTTAGTGATTTTTCTTGATGTCGCCAAGGCGTTTGACAACGTAAATCATTCGTTGCTTCCTTCTAAACTTATGTCTCATAGTTTTCAACGCAAGCTATTAATTTTTTTGCATCTTACCTTTCCGGGAGACAACTAGATTGTGTTGATAAATCTTGTGATCTTCGTTCCAAAACCTTTCCCTTTAATTGCGGAGTGCCTCAGGGATCTGTCCTTGGGCCTATTCTACTTCTTCCTTTTATAAATCATTTGCCTGAAGTTTTGCCTCTTTGTAAAATTATAATGTTTGCTGATGATGTAGTAATTTTTGCTTCTCACTGGGACCTATCAGTTCTTTTCCAGAACCTCGAAAGTACGTTACTAACTGTATCTGATTGGTATTTAAGGTATTTACAAGCTCTTAATGAAAAAAATGCCAATATATGTTATTTTCTTGAACTGAATGAGTAGTGTCAGATAACTTCTCTCATTTCTTGAATGGTCTTGAATTAAAATGGGTAGATCAGTTTAAATATCTTGGGATTATTTAAATGAAAATTTGTCATTTCATAAATATCTAAAAACACTATCGTTAAAAACTTCCCGAAATATTGGCATGCTAATCGTCTTCGTCATTTCTTTCCTAAGGCTATTCTACAATCTATTTATTATTCTTTCGTCCACCCATATTTTCTATATTGCATTTCGGTTTGGGCATCTACCTTTTCGTCTGTTTTCAAATCTCTCCAAATACTTCAGAATAAAGCAATGAGGATTCTTTTTAACGTTGATTGCAGATCTATAGTTAGACACCTATACGGGACTTCTGGAATTTATTCTTAGGACCAACTTTATTTAATTTGCATATCTAGTATTAGTTACTCTAGCATTTCCGTATCTAGTATTTGTCATTATCAAGATAGTAATTTACCTGTAAAATTTTCCGGCATTTTTCCAACTAATTCTCAATTTTATAATTATCCTACTGCACATCGTTCAGACTTTTCGTGCGAAATTTGCCCAATATCGAGAGCGGGATTCAGCATCTTTTAAACTGGGCCAAAAATATGGAACTCAATTCCAGCATCAGTTCGAGAATGCAGCAACAAGCGACATTTTCTAAGACTGGTGAAGAAATATCTTACGAAACGCTAAGCATTTTGTTTATTATCGTTTTCTTTTTCGTTGTTGTAAAAATTAGTTAGAAAATGACTGTGTATTTTCTTTGGCCATAATTTCAGCGCTAAACTATGCCACCAGGCATGTGCGCTGTTTTATTACATTTATTTATGTATTTGTTATAAATAAAATATTCTACTCTACATAGCCATTGATTGATTTTGAAGGAAATACTTACCGCTAAATCAATCGCAGTAATTAGGGTGATATATCGTGCAGATGTTTGGTCGTTGTAGTTAGAAATCTACTGATTAGTCAGTTGAATTGAAATTTTCTGCTCAACAAATGTAGACAGAGTTGGATCTAAAAAAGAAGTAAATACAATTATTGTTCTAAGATGAAAAGTACTGATATCTGGAAAGCATATTTTTGCGTCAACTTTTAAATACATTCTTGATAGAATTACATAAGAAATAATTTTTTTTCAACTGTAATTACAGGTCGGCTCAATATCACTTAGGGATGGAATAACTGAGCTAATAAAAAGCGTGGGGGAAGTTTAATGCGCTTCAGCACATTAAAAAGCTCTGAGCCGCACTTCGTTTGGCAAGAAGATATTTATATATGTATCGAAGACACTTTATAACTGAGAAGTATACCCCTCTCTTTATAGATTTTACCAAAATCTGGGCAAAAAATACGTGAATTTAATGCTCGGGCTATATCCAGTGTGCATAGAACAAAAATTTTGAAAATGGAAGTTCTGATGCGCAGGCACAGAACCCTTTTGGGAAATATCTCTAAAAATTTAAGACTGAAATATTTTAAAAGAAGCACAAGAAATGTTTATAGGCTGATACTATCGACCATCATCGAGATCTTTCGCTTTTTTGGGTATAGGCGTAATCTGGCCAATAAAAAACTGTTGAGGTACAATACCAGAAGAAATAGACATTTGTAAAAGTAACGAAAGGATGCTGCGACAGAAGATCACTAGAACGTTGAAAATGTTTAGCAGATATTAAATGTATCTTGCATTAAATGTATTAAATGTATCTTGCATTAAATGTATTAAATGTATCTTGCAAATAGTCTTTGGTTTCCACTAAAGTTTGTATTTAAGTATTTTTGAGATTCATTATATCAAATGTAAAAAATTTCTTTTTATTTTTTTTTATTTTAGTTGTTCTTTATATATATTTTTAGTAATTTTATTTATTTTTTATAGATAAATATTTTAATAATTATTGTATTTTATATTTCATTATGTTATATTATCAAAGTTTCTTTATTTTTTATCAATATTTGTTAGAGACCTATATACCTTTTATACAGATTTCTATAATAACATAATATGTTGTTATTAAGCATTGTTTCTTGTTTTTAAGTTATCAATTATTGTGAAACTAAATAAAAAATGATAATGATAATAATAATTAATAGTTCTTACCTAAATAGCAAGTTCCTTTGATTACAGTTTGCGGAAAATAACAGTTAAACTGGAGTCCTATTTCATTAGCTAGGACTGTGCAAACTTGTCCAAGTGAACAAGTATCATCAGTACAAAGACTTGCATCAATTTGTATCACTAAAAACAAAGAGTTAAATACGATGAGGCTACATATTAAATATTGCATGTTACATATTACATATTACACACATACTAAATATAACATATTACATTTTAAACGACGTTTAATACAATCTTATGCAATATAGAAAATAGCAATGTATAAGCAATGTTAATAAGGCAATTCAACTAATAAACTACTTTAAATATTATAACATGAATTATACAAAAAAGTAATTAAGATTAATAGCACTGGACTCGGGTTTCTTCGCCCAAAAGGATGAAATGTATATAAGTTCGCATAGCAGATGCGTAGAAAAGCATTTGTTATTCAGTATTATCATCTCTTTCTCGTTTTTTGTGCTGATAGTTTTTAATATTAAGAAGAGAAGCTATTTATTTTTGATCCATTATACCACAAATCGATGCGTTTAACAATACTTTATATAATTGAAGATTTTATATAATATATATAATTATTGCAGAAACAAATTTTCTACCCTACTCAAAAAGTGGCGGAACGAAACTCTCTTTTAAACCCTAAGAAAATTGACAGTTTTTCTGGTGCTATGTATTTTCATACAGTTGTCAAAATATTATGTGAATGACACCAGACGCAATAAGGTATCCCTAGAATATAAATGGAATTAAAGAGTAGAATGCGCATTCTGGATTCTAAGAGACGTATAGGAATTTCCATGCTATTCTACGAGACGCATAGGAATTAAAATGCTATTTGCACAGTCGTATAGGAATTACCATACTATTTGCTTGAAGCTATAGGAAAAACATTTCCAGAGCATGTACTTATGGATTTGGGTGGATTATGTTCTTTCCTATGCTATTCTAAGGGTTTATGTTCCTTCTCATACTATTCTATAGCGCTATGTTCCTTCCTATGCTATTCTAAGGGTTTGTGTTCCCTCTCATCCTATTCTAAGGGTTTATGTTCCCTCCCATGCAATTCTATAGCGCTATGTTCCTTCCTGTGTTATTCTATGGGACCTCTACACGTGATTAAAAACACGTTTTGAAACTACATGCTATTTGCTTGCCTTTCCTTGGTACCTTTCCAAACGAGAGGGGATTCCTCACTGGCTCCTACACATTGCAAAAAGCGATATATTTTTTTTGGACAATTGCCTTAACTCGAGAGTAGTTTGATTCAGAATGTAACATGTCTAGAATTGA
Source organism: Artemia sp. Qi Xiang Cuo (assembly GCF_049724085.1). NCBI lineage: Eukaryota > Metazoa > Arthropoda > Branchiopoda > Anostraca > Artemiidae > Artemia > Artemia sp. Qi Xiang Cuo. The sequence continues at coordinate 80,333,155 of NC_142797.1, read as the reverse complement.
TGCCAATATGCTATTGAATCATTTACCAAAAAAATAACTCTATTTACAAAAAAAGGGTTTAGCATTTGCGAATTGAGTTCTAAGAACGATATTAACTAACGTTTGAATAATAGGAGCATGAATGATTCTAATTAGTGACTGTACCGTTTGAGGATAGAGAAAAAAAGGGATAAGGAATTCGCAAATTGGACTATACAAACGATCTTATTTCAATAATAGGGAAAAAAACAGAGCTAGATAGTATTTAAGAATTGGATTGTATGAAGGTGGAGAAAAAAAATGATTAAACTGACTAGCAGTTAAGGTAACCCCGAAGGGCTTGTTAATTCATACCTTATTTATTATAAATTTGGAACAACATAAATCTATGAAAACTGTTAATGATGATAGAATGACATTGTGAGTTGACCTAGCTCTACCTCTCGATGTGTTCTGTATAATACACAAGTGGTGTTTGAACAGTGTTGTCAGATTAAAATAGAGTCTAACGTTATAGTATACTAAAACTTGATACTAAGAGAGATGTACACGGCAAGAAAATAATTTTAATAATGAAATTCAGAACAAACCTTAGAAATCCTTGCAAATCAAGTAGTAAGGTGTATGTGAGTACGAACCACCAAGGATCATAAGCACCAACGACCCTAACCAGCAGAGACATCAACCCCCCAAAGGTCCCGTATCCCCAAACTCGAAGGGCGCCCCCCCTCCAAATTTTTGGCCCCCCTCCCCATTTTTTTTATTTTATTTTTTTTAACATGATATATTTTTTTCAACTTTTTTTTACATATTTTCGAACATGTTTTTACATGTTTTGAGAAGACCCAAAAATAACCTCCGTAGTGTGTTGTCGTGGTTTAACTTGTCATAGTTACATTCTCTTGATTTTAAAAAGTTCATTTTGGTCTTTTTTCATTGAAATGCAGGAGATGAACTACTTCAGTAGTGTTTGTTGTGCATTCTCTTGATTTTTTAAAGTTTATTTTAAATTTCTTTCCTTGAAATGAAAGAGTCGGAATATGTCAGTACTGTTTTGTCGTGGTTTACCTTGTCACAGTGACATTTTCCTGATTTTTCAAAGTTCTTTTTTGATTTTTATATACTATTGAGTTTTCAAAGTTCATTTTGAATTTCTGTCGTTGAAATGTAAGAGTTTGATTATTTAAGTAGTGTTTTTATCGCGGTTTACCTTGTCACAGTTACATTCTCTTAATTTCTCAAAGTTCATTTTTAATTTCTTTCGTTGAAAAGAAAAAGTTTGAATGTTTCATTAGTGTTTGGTCTTGCTCTACCTTACCAGAATTACATTCTCTTGATTTTTTAAACTTCATTTGATATCTATTTCATTGAAATTAAATAGATGGAATACTTAAATAGTGCCTTGTTGTGTTTTACCTTATCAGAGTTACATTCTCTTGATTTTTCAAAGTTCATTTTGGATTTTTTTATTGAAATGCAAGAGTTGGAATATTTCAGTAGTGTTTTGTCGTGGTTTACCTTGTCAAAGTTACATTCTCTTGATTTTTCAAAGTTCATTTTGGATTTTTACATTCTCTTGATTTTACAAAGTTCACCTTGTCACAGTTACATTCTCTTAATTTTTCAAAGTTCATTTTGAATTTCTTTCGTTGAAATGCAAGAGTTGGAATATTTCAGTAGTGTTTTGTTGTACTTTATTTTGTCACAGTTACATTCTCTTGATTTTTAGAAGTTCATTTTGAATTTCTTTTATTGAAATGAGAGTGTTGAAATATTTCAGTAGGGTTTTGTTGTGTTTTACCTTGTCATAGTTACATTATCTTGGTTTTTCAAAGTTAATTTTGGACTTCTTTCGTTGAAATGTAAGATTTGGAATATTTCAGTAGTGTCCTGTTATGCTTCACCTTTTCAAGGTTACATTCTCTTAATTTTTCAAAGTTCATTTTGGATTTCTTTCGTTGAAATACAAGAGTTGGAATATTTCAGTAGTGTTTTGTCATGGTTTAACTTCTCACAGTTACATTCTTTTAATTTATTAAAATTAATTTGGAATTTCTGTTGCTGAAATGCAAGAGCTAGAATATTACAGGAGGGTTCTGGCTTGATTTACCTTGTCACACTTACATTGTCTTGATTTTCCTATGCTAATTTTTAATTTCTTTCGTTGAAATGAAATAGTTGGAGTATTTCAATATTGGTTTCTCATACTTTACGTAGTCATAATAACAAGCTCTTGATTTTTCAAAGTTTAATTTGGATTTTTACATTCTCTTGATTTTTCAAAGTTCATTTTGAATTTCTTTCGTGAAATGCAAGAGTTGGAATATTTCAGTAGTGTTTTGTCATGGTTTACCATGACATTTCGTTGAAATGCAAGAGTTGGAATATTTCAGTAGTGTTTTGTTGTGCTTTACCTTGTCCCAGTTACATTCTCTTGATATTTCAAAGTTTATTTTGCATTTCTTTCATTGAAATGAAATAGTTGGAATAATTCCGTAGTGTTTTATCGTGGTTTACCTTGTAACAGTTACATACTCTTGATTTTTTCAAAGTTCATTTTGGATTTTTTTCGTGAAATGCAAGAGTTGGAATATTTCAGTAGTGTCTTGTCGTGGTTTACCTTGTCACAGTTACATTCCCTTGATTTTTCAAAGTTCATTTTGGATTTCTTTCGTTGAAATGCAAAAGTTGGAATATTTCAGTTCGCGCGAGTACTGAAATACTCCAACTCTTGCATTACAACGAAAGAAGTCCAAAATGAACTTTGAAAAATCAAGAGAATGTAACTGTGACAAGGTAAACCATAACAATACACTCCTAAAATATTCCAACTCTTGCATTTCAATGAAAGAAACCCAAAATGAATTTGAAAAATAAAGAGAATGTAACTGTGACAAGGTAAACCACGAAAAAACACTAATGAAATATTCCAACTCTTGCATTTCAACGAAAGAAATGTAAAATGAACTTTGAAAAATCAAGAGAATGTAAGTATGATAAGGTAAACCATGACAAAACACTACTGAAATATTCCAACTCTTGCATTTCACGAAAGAAATTCAAAATGAACTTTGAAAAATTAAGAGAATGTAACTGTGACATGGTAAACCACGACAAAATACTACTGAAATATTCCAACTCTTGAATTTTACGAAAGAAATTCAAAATGAACTTTGAAAAAAATCAAGAGAATGTAACTGTGACAAGGTAAAGCACAACAAAACAATACTGAAATATTTCAAATCTTGCATTTCAAGGAAAGAAATCCAAAATGAACTTTGAAAAATCAAGAAAATGTAACTGTGACGAGGTAAAGCACAACAAAACAAATTTCAACGAAAGAAATCTACAATGAACTTTGAAAAATCAAGAGAATGTAACTGTGACACGGTAAACCGCGACAAAACACTACTGAAATATACCAACTCTTGCATTTCAATAAAAGAAATTCAAGATGAACTTTGAAAAATCAAGAGAATGTCACTGTGACAAGGTAAACCACGACAAAACACTACTGAAATATTCCAACTCTTGCATTTCAGGAAAGAAATTCAAAATGATCTTTTACAAATCAAATGAATGTTACACTGAAAAGTTATAGCACGACAAAAACACTATTGAAATATTCTAAGTCTATCACTTTAACAACAGGAATAAAAAAGGAACTTTGAAAAATCAGGATAATGTGACTGTGACAAGGTAAATCACAACAAGATAGTACTGAAATATTCCAACTCTTGCATCTTAGCGAGAGAAATCCAAAATGAACTTTGAAAAATTAAGAGAATGTAACTGTTACAAGGTAAACCATGACAAAACATTACTGAAATATTCCAACTCTTGCATTTCAATGAAAGAAATTCAAAATGAACTTAGAAAAATCATTAGAATGTAACTGTACCAAGGTAAAATACGACAAAACACTACTGAAATAATCCAACTTTTGCATTTCAGTGAAAAAACAATTCAAAATGAACTTTGAAAAATTAAGAGAATGTAAAAATCCAAAATGAACTTTGAAAAATCAATATAATGTAAGAGTTGAAAGGTAAACCAAGACAAAACACTACTGAAATATTCCAACTCTTGCATTTAAATGAAAGAAATCAAAATGAACTTTAAAAAATCAAGAGAATGTAACTGTGACAAGGTAAATCATGACAAAACACTACTGATATATTTCAATACTTGTATTTCAAGGAAAGAAATCCAAAATGAACTTTGAAAAATCAAGAGAATGTAACTGTGAGAAGGTAGACCACGATAAAACACTATTGAAAAATTCCAACTCTTGCATTTCACGAAAAAATTCAAAATGAACTTTGAAAAATCAAGAGAATGTAACTGTGACATGGAAAACCACGACATAACACTACTGAAATATTCCAACTCTTGCATTTCACGAAAGAAATTCAAAATGAACTTTGAAAAATCAAGAGAATTTAAAAATCCACAATAAACTTTGAAAAATCAAGAGAATGTAACAGTGACGAGGTAAAGCACAACAAAAAAAACTTCAACGAATGAAATCCACAATGGACTTTGAAAAATCCAGAAAATGTAACTTTGACACGGTAAACCCCGACCAAACACTACTGAAATATTCCGACTCTTGCTTTTCAACAAAATAAATTCAAGATGAACTTTGAAAAATCAAGAGAATGTCACTGTGACAAGGTAAACCACGACAAAACACTACTGAAATATTCCAACTCTTGCATTTCACGAAAGAAATCCAAAATTAACTTTTAAAAATAAAGAGAATGTAAATGTTACAAGGTAAACCGCAAGAAACACTACTGAAATATTCCAACTCTTGCATTTCAACGAAAGAAATTCAAAATGAACTTTGAAAAATCAAGAGAATGTAACTGTGAAATGGTAAACCACGACAAAACACTTCTGAAATATTCCAACTCTTGCATTTCAATGAAAGAAATCAAAAATGAACTTAGAAAAATCAAGAGAATGTAACAGTGACAAGGTAAACCATGACAAAACACTACTGAAATATTCCAATTCTTGCATTTCAAGGAAAGAAATCAAAATGAACTTTGAAAAATCAAGAGAATGTAACTGTGACAAGGTAAACCATGACAAAACACTACTGAAATATTTCAATACTTGTATTTCAAGGAAAGAAATCCAAAATGAACTTTGAAAAATCAAGAGAATGTAACTGTGAGAAGGTAGACCACGATAAAACACTATTGAAAAACTCCAACTCTTGCATTCCACGAAAAAATTAAAAATGAACTTTGAAAAATCAAGAAAATGTAACTGTGACATGGTAAACCACGACAAAACACAACTGAAATATTACAACTCTTGCATTTCACGAAAGAAATTCAAAATGAACTTTTAAAAATAAAGAGAATGTAAAAATCCAAAAGGACCTTTAAAAAATCATGAGTATGTAACTGTGACAAGGTAAAACATAACAAAAAAAATTTCAACGAAAGAAATCCACAATGAACTTTGAATAATCAAGAAAATGTAACTGTGACACGGTAAACAAAACACTACTGAAATATACCAACTCTTGCATTTCAATAAAAGAAATTCAAGATGAACTTTGAAAAATCAAGAGAATGTCACTGTGACAAGGTAAACCACGACAAAACACTGCTTAAATATTCAAACTCTTGCATTTCACGAAAGAAATCCAAAATGAACTTTGAACTATCAAAAGAATGTAACTTCGACAAGGTAAAGCAAAACAAAAACTACTGAAATATTCTAACTCTTGCATTTCAACGACCGAAATCCAAAAGGAACTTTGAAAAATCAAGAGAATGTAACTGTGACATGGTAAACCGCGACAAGACACTACTGAAATATTCCAACTCTTGCATTTAAATGAAAGAAATTTAAAATGAACTTTGAAAAATTCAAGAGAATGTAACTGTGACAAGGTAAAGCACAACAAAACACTACTGAAATATTCCAACTCTTGCATTTCAATGAAAGAAATCCAAGACAAACTTAGAAAAAAATCAAGAGAATGTAACTGTGACAAGGTAAAGCACAGCAAAACACTACTGAAATATTCCAACTCTTGCATTTCAATGAAAGAAATCCAAAATGAACTTTGAAAAATCAAGAGAATGTAAATTTGACAAGGTAAAGCACAACAAAACACATTTCAACGAATGAAATCCACAATGAACTTTGAAAAATCAAGAGAATGTAACTGTAACATGGTAAAACACGACAAAACACTACTGAAATATACCAACTCTTGCATTTCAATAAAAGAAATTCAGGATGAACTTTGAAAAATCAAGAGAATGTCACTGTGACAAGGTAAACCACGACAAAACACTACTGAAATATTCCAACTCTTGCATTTCACGAAAGAAATTCAAAATGAACTTTGAGAAATCAAGAGAATGTGGCTGTGACAAGGTAAAACCATGACAAAACACTACTGAAATATTCCAACTCTTGCACTTCAAGGAAAGAAATTCAAAATGAACTTTGAAAAATTAAGCGAATGTAACTGTGACAAGGTAAACCACGACAAGACACTACTGAAATATTCCAGCTCTTGCATTTCAACGACAGAAATTCAAAATGAACTTTGAAAAATCAAGAGAAAGTAACTGTGACAAGATAAAGCACAACAAAACAGTTCTGAAATATTCCAACTCTTGCATTTCAACGAAAGAAATTCAAAATTAACTTTGAAAAATTAAGCGAATGTAACTGTGACAAGGTAAACCATGACAAAACATAACTGAAATATTCCAACTCTTACATTTCAACGAAGGTAATCTAAAATGAACTTTGAAAAATCAAGAGAATGTAAGTGTGACAAGTTAACCATAACAAAACACTACTGAAATAATCCAACTTTTGCATTTCAATGAAAAAAAAATTCAAAATGAACTTTGAAAAATTAAGCGAATGTAACTCTGACAAGGTAAACCACAACAAAACACTACTGAAATATTCCAAATCTTGCATGTCAGCGAAAAAAATTCAAAATGAACTTTGAAAAATCAAGAGAATGTAACTGTGACATGGTAAACCATGACAAAACACTACTGAAATATTCCAACTCTTGCATTTCAGTGATAGAAATTCAAAATGCATTTCAACGAAAGAAATTCAAAATGAACTTTGAAAAATCAAGAGAATGTAACTGTGACAAGGTAAAGCACAACAAAACAGTACTGAAATACTCCAACTCTTGCATTTCAACAAAAGAAATTCAAAATGAACTTTGAAAAATTAAGAGAATGTAACTGTGACAAGGTAAACCATGACAAAACATTACTGAAATATTCCAACTCTTGCATTTCAACGAAAGAAATCCAAAATGAACTTTGAAAAATCAAGAGAATGTAAGTGTGACAAGGTAAACCACAACAAAACACTACTGAAATAATCCAACTCTTGCATTTCAATGAAAGAAATTCAAATTGAACTTTGAAAAATCATTAAAATGTAACTGTGACAAGGTAAACTACAACAAAACACTACTGAAATAATCCAACTCTTGCGTTTCAATGAAAAAAAAATTCAAAATGAACTTTGAAAAATTAAGAGAATGTAAAAATCCAAAATGAACTTAGAAAAATAAAGAGAATGTAACTATGACAAGGTAAACCACGACAAAACACTACTGAAATATTCTAACTCTTGCATTTCAAGGAAAGAAATCCAAAATGAACTTTAAAAAATCAAGAAAATGTAACTGCGACAATGTAAACCATGACAAAACACTACTTAAATATTCCAATACTTGCATTTAAAGGAAAGAAATCCAAAATGAACTTTGAAAAATCAAGAGAATTTAACCATTACAAGGTAAACCATGACAAAACACAACTTAGCTATTCCAACTCTTGCATTTCACGAAAGAAATTCAAAATGAACTTTGAAAAATCAATCGAATGTAAAAATCCAAAATGAACTTTGAAAAATCAAGAGAATGTAACTGTGACAAGGTAAACCATGACAAAACACTACTGAAATATTCCAAATCTTGCATTTCAACGAAAGAAATCCAAAATGAACTTTGAAAAATCAAGAGAATGTAAGCTTGACAAGGTAAAGCACAACAAACACTACTGAAATATTCCAACTCTTGCATTTCATTGAAAGAAATCCAAAATGAACTTTGAAAAATCATGAGAATGTAACTTTGACAAGGTAAACCACGACAAAACACTACTTAAATAATCCAACTCTTTCATTTAAATTTATGAAACACCAAATTAAATCTGAAAAATCAAGACAATGTATATGTAACAAGGTAAAGCACAACAAAACACGACTGGAATATTCTAACTCTTGTATTTCAAGGTAAGAAATCCACTATGAATTTTGAAAAATCAAGTGAATGTAACTGTGACAAGGTAAAGCACTACAAAACACTACTGAAATATTCCAACTCTTGCATTTCAATGAAAGAAATCCAAAATGAAATTTGAAAAATCGAGAGTGACAAGGTAACTGTGACAAGGTAAACCACGACAAAACACTACTGAATTTAAGTATGTTTCATCTCATTTGAAGAAATGTAAAAAAAAAGTTGAAAAAAAATATATCATGTTAAAAAAAATTAAATCAAACAAAAACAAAATTGGGAGGGGGGCGGGGCAAAAAGTTGGAGGGAGGGGGCGCCCTTCGAGTTTGGGGATAGGAGACCTTTGGGGGGTTGATGTCTCTGCTGGTTAGGGTCTTGGTGCTTATGATCTTTGATGGTTCGTACTCACATACACCTTACTACTTGATTTGCAAGGATTTCTAAGGTTTGTTCTGAATTTCATTATTAAAATTCTTTTCTTGCCATCTACATCTCTTTTAGTATCAACTTTTAGCATACTATAACGTTAGACTCTATTTTAAACTGACAACACTGTTCAAACACCACTTGTGTATTATACAGAACATATTGAAGAGGTAGAGCTAGGTCAGCTCGCAATGTCATCCTATCATCATTAACAATTTTCATAGATTTATGTTGTTCCAAATTTATAATAAATAAGGTATGAATTAACAAGCCCTTCGGGGTTACCTTAACTGCTAATCAGTTTAATCCTTTTTTTCTCCAACTTCATACAATCCAATTCGCAAATACTATCTAGCTCTGTTTTTTCCCTATTATTCAAATAAGATCGTTTGTATATTCCAATTTGCGAACCTCTTATCCCTTTTTTTCTCTACCTTCATACGATCCAATCACTAATTAGTATCATTCACGCTCCTATTATTCAAACATTAATTAATATCGTTCATAGAGTTAAATTCGCAAATGCTAAACGCTTTTTTTTGTAAATAGAGTTATTTTTTTGGTAAATCATTCAATAGCATATTGGCATCAATTCTAGACATGTTACATTCTTAATCAAACTACTCTCGAGTTAAGGCAATTGTCCAAAAAAATATATCGGTTTTTGCAATGTGTAGGAGCCAGTAGGGAATCCCCGCTCCTTCGGAAAGGTACCAAGGAATGGCAAGTAAATAGCAAGTAGTTTCAAAACGTGTTTTTAGTCACATGTAGAGGTCCCATAGAATAACATAGGAAGGAACATAGCGCTTTAGAATAGCATGGGAGGGAACATAAACCCTTAGAATAGCATGGGAGGGAACATAAACCCTTAGAATAGCATATGAAGGAACATAGCGCTATAGAATAGTATGGGAAGGAACATAAAACCTTAGAATAGCATAGGAAGGAACATAGCGCTATAGAATAGCATGGGAGGGAACATAAACTCTTAGAGTAGCATAGGAAGGAACATAGTGCTATAGAATAGCATGGGAGGGAACATAAACCCTTAGAATAGCATGGGAGGGAACATAATCCACCCAAATCCATAAGTACATGCTCTGGAATTGTTTTTCCTATAGCTTCAAGCAAATATTATGGTAATTCCTATACGTCTGTGCAAATAGCATGGTAATTCCTATGCGTCTCGTAGAATAGCATGGAAATTCCTATACGTCTCGTAGAAGTATTTCCTATACATCTCGTAGAATCCAGAATGCGCATTCTACTTTAAAGCACCATTTTTGGTAAGCAGTGAGTGGAAGACTTCCTGGTCAAATGATTAGGAAAGAAAGATGCTCTCTTCGCTGAAATACTCTAGAATTTCGTTTATTTTTCAAAAATTTCCCAGCAAGATTTCTCATATTTGGCATTGGTAAAAAAAAGTTTTTATCAAGAGAGGTAATATAAGATGAAACCTATTTATCTTACCTTTATCTGAAATGAAGCTAGAAGTCTTAATTGAAACGTCTATTCCTGGTACGGTCAATTCTAAAATTAAATCCAATACTGAAAAGTCACTAAGCGTCAAGGAGACTTTTGCTTCAACTCCTCCACTACTGCTTTCAATTAAGGAAATCACTTGACAAACGCTAACATCTAGGCGACTGACGCTGAATATAAGTTGATCCTTCAAGACAGTGTTAAACTGAAAGAACAAGACTCAAACATAGTATATATATATATATATATATATATATATATATATATATATATATATATATATATATATATATATATATATATATATATATATATTTTATATATTTTATATTTTGATAACTTCAACTTTAGAAAAAAACACATCAAATTCCACAGATTCACAATTATTAGAATTTATTTTATGCTTTGGGTTTAGTTTCTTTCATACTTTTTGAGTTTCCTTATTAAACTATGGTGTGTTTTCGTTTTATAATTTCTAATTAGCCTGACATGCTTGTTCCTGAGACTAAAATTATAAGTTGCCGTATTTATATTTGTTCTGGTTTTGGTTAATGGTTTAAAGTTGTCGATGACGAATTTCTTGGGTTGGCTTGGTTGGGTTAAGTTTGTTTTTTATTTGTGTCAATTAATATCCAGATTTATCTATGTACAGACATATCCATAATCTTGATCTTTGTTGCCTTTGCTTCTTATGAGGAAGTGTCTCTGTTTAAATTCCTTTGGTAATTGTTCAAATCCAGATTTACCGGTGTTCAGACATATGTGTAATCTTGATCTAGGTTGAATCGGCTGCTTGGGAGGAAGTGTGTCTTTTAAATTTTTATGATGATTATTCATATCCAGATTTATTGTGTTTCAGACATATAAGAAACTGGAACGCATGCAGCTGCCAACACTCATCTTAAGATACCACTATGGTGATATGAGGCTGACCTACAAGTATAACACACAACCAGATAACCCCCCCCTTACCAAACATTCAAGTCAGCACCATACAAGAAGACACTCACATAAGCTGTCAAAACGTTTTGTCAAAACACGATCATAGCAACACTTCTTCTCCGAGCGTGTTGTCAACGATTGGAATAGCCTTCAAGTTGAAACGGCGACTGCACCTACGGCTGCGTCCTTCAAGTCCCGACTTGACAAGGAATGAAATAACAAGCCATGGAAATATGAGTGGGACTGTCCGTCCCACTCAACTACTGACTGATGCCAACTTTATCATAATGAGTGTCTTGCTAGGAGGCTGATGCCGCTTGTCATACCCAACCATCTCGCATACTCAATCCGAAGTTGCTGTTGTGCGGCGGTGTCAGCTCTATACCACTGAGAATGGTCTTTACGGGCCATACTTACCTCGTGGCCACCGCTACCGAGTGGGCTTAAATTGCATCTCTCCAGCAGACCTCTCCTGTGGCGTGTCACTGGGCCCTAACATAGTGACGAATTTTTGCCATCATTGACCCGGAGCACAACAGATCCAGTATGGACCTTAATTTGCTCCGAAGTGCGAATTAAGGTAAATTTCTATGATTATTATTCATATCCAGATTTGTTGTGTTTCAGACATATAAGAAAAATAACAAATAAACAAATACGCAACCGGGATATTTTTTTTCCGAAAAAAAAAATGCAAAATACAACATATTTTTAAGGTAGAATATTCAAACCTCTAAAGTAAAACTATATGATATGCTGAAGTTGATGGTATAATTTTCATTGTCACTTCCCTTTTAAGGGGTCTTTTCCCATTTTTTAGAATCAGGTAAAATCTTTCAGGCTTGTAGCTTCCGATAGGTTGTTTCAAACTTAAATAATTTTCTATGTCTGGAATCAAAATAAAAATCAAGTTTTTTCTTACATATATATTGATGTCAAAGATCTCATTTTATAGTTTCTATTATTTTTAGCCCGAATCATTTCTTTTTCCCGCTCATTACAAAAAACTACTGCACTAGTTTACGGATTTAATCAACAAGCCAAATTTAAACTGATAGAGTTAGCTGGAGAGAAAATTTGAGACAGAACAAAATAATTACCCATGTTGTAATTTTTTCAATAAGCAGTAGGGACTCTAAAGACTTGATAGTCACAAAGGAATCTGACCACTCAACACCACTGAGCTCCAACTGGTACACTTTTGTTAAGACTAGTTCTTGTTCTAGGATTGAAATACATCCCTTCGGTGATGGAACCACTGGAAACTGGCATCTACAGCTAAAAAAGCCCAAAGACAAATCCTTATTGCAAGTGGCACCAAGAAGAAGACACTGAGCAGCATTTTCTTCTTTGGAACAAGGATCTATGGCTGCAGCCTTTATATCTAAAACAAATAAAAAAGTACTTCAATTACGGAATAAGTAACTTTATTCATTTTGTAAAGAAAAGAAAAATAGCGTTTAATTTCGTTCTTAATGGCTAAGAACGATTATTTAATTATATAATTTAATATTTAAATTTAAATAGCCATTAATTTATATTGCAAATAGTAACTAAATCATCGAAAACAAAACCAATTGCATCGTAGTGACATTAATATTTTGCAATACTTATTGTTATTTAACCCCATCTTTATTCTATGGAAATTTATCTTCAAAGTAAAAACAAACTAACACTGAAGAGACGCATGAATGCAGAGGAAAAATTTGCAGTGATTAAGTATTGTGGTTACTTGAATTTATATATTTAAAATTTCTAAAGATTTTTTCCAAAGCTTTATTTTAGATCACTGTCGCTAGCACTGTTTTTTTTAGAGCCCGTAAACCCAAAAGGGACTGGATATATTTTATTGTTGCAAACCCCAACAGTTTGCAATGTTTTTCCTCTCATCTGAAACCCCGTCTAATAACACAAAAACTCTATCTATCAGTATAAACTATCCTTGTACAATGAAATATACTTTCGCAATACTAAAATTTCGATCTAGAACAAAACCGGAAGGAACAGATCTTTACCCCAATTTTACTTGTATTAACCTCAACAAAAGATAATCAAAAAAATTACTTCGTGTTATTTGACAGAAAAACGTAAAGTTAATAAGAACAATTCAGAAAATAATATTCATACAAAAATTCATGTGAATAACCTTCAGATAAAACATTGTCCTCCTCCTCTAAAGATAATTGTTACTGTAGACTATCTTCCTTTGTAAATATATTTCTAGTTTAAAATTTGTCTTACAAAGTTACACATAGAAAAATAATAAGACTGAAGAAAGCAAGTACTTAAACAATGTTCTACCGATATACAAAAATAGATATAAACTATATATAAGTGCTACAAAAATACTCAAAAATAAATTAAAAATCTGATTTTATGAATTTATTTTTATATATGCAAAATAATTAATAATCAACTATGAAAATTTTCATTATTATAAGAAATCTTCTTGTTTCTTCAAACAGAAATATTTTGATTTCCTCTTAAAACTATTGGTAGTTCTTTTTGCTGAGTACACTAGGTTTTAATATGTATTACGAATGTATGATTATATAACGAATCTAACACCCCATACTCTCTTAAGTATAATAATTTTTTTAAACAGAAATCATAATTGTAGAGAAATCATAAGCCCTCCTTCATAAAAAGTAATTTTTCATGTAGAGAAAAGTAATAGTCTTACCAATGCATCCTCCAATGTACGGTAGAAAACCTGTAGGACAACTACACTCGAAATATCCGGGCTGATTAATGCATGAGACAGGTTCTGTTCCACAAGAATTTGACTCTTCATTTTTGTCAATATCTAAACAATCTTACTCAATATCATCAAATCTAGAATAAAAAAATTAATAAATATTGAACAAAAAAATTGTTAATAAATTTCGAAATAACAGTTAGCTTACGCAGATGGCTTTAATATTGAAGTAAAATATTTTTTATAATTTTTACATTGAATATTACTTAGACTTGGCCGTAAGATAATTAACACAGGAAAAAAGACTACAGTTAGCCCTTTCTGGGAAACCGACGAAACTGTGTTTATAACAGAACAATACAAATAATTTTATTCCCCGGTTGAAGCATGCCAATTCTATTTATGTAGAGATTAAAATAAACAACGAGTTTTTTCAACTGAAAGTAAGGAGCAAAATTTAAACTTAAACAGAACAGAAATATATTCCTATATGTGGGGGTTCACCCACTCGTCAATACGTCGTTTTTTACAGTAAAGTTCGAATTTTGTTCAAATTCTTTAAGGATGACTCATGAATCACAAAGACCGTTTAATTAGAATTTAATTAGAATAAGACCGTTTAATTAGAATTAAATTAGAAAAAGACCGTTTAAGTAGAATAAATAGCTCTTTTCAAAGTACTAAGACAACTTTAGCATAATGAGCCAGGTATTGTTGATGGGGTGAAACACCTCATATAGGTAATAATTTCCTTTTGTTTTAAGTTTCAATGTTGCTCCTTACTCTCTGTTGGAAAAACTTGTTTTTAATTTAATTTCTGATCGATTTTTAAATTATGCTGGGAAATCTGGCACACCCTTCATGAAAAATTCCCTTCCGCCTTGAAACATTCCTCCATTGAAAGATCTTTCCACGTGACCCCCTCCCCCTGAACCCCCCCCCCACCATGGAAAATACCCCCCTCCTGAAAACTTCTGTATACTTTGCCATAACCTATATAGTATATAAACAATGGGCAAAGTTTCAAAAACTTTCAACCTGCACCCCTTCCCCCAGGGACTGTGGGGGATTAAGGCATCTTCAAAGACATAGTTATTAGATTTTTCGACTACGCTGAACAAAAAGGCTATCTTAAGATTTTGATCGGGTGATTTTGGAAAAAAAATAAGCGTAGAAAGAGGCCTAGTTGCCCTCAAATTTTTCGGTGACTTAAAAAGCGCACTAGAACTTTTAATTTCTAATCGAATGAGCCTTCTCGCGATATTCTAAGACCATTGTTTCGATACGATCACCCATGAAAAAAACAAAACAAATAAAAACAAATAAAAACGCATCCGTGATCTTTCTTCTGACAAAAAATACAAAATTCTATATTTTGTAGATAGGAACTTGGAGCTTCCACAGCAGAATTCTCTGATGCGCTGAATCTGATGGTGTGATTTTCACTAAGGTTTTGTGACTTTTAGGGGGGTTTTCCCTGCTTTTCAAAAATAAGGCAAATTTTCTCATGCTCATAACTTTTGATAAGTAAAACTTATTTATAAGTAAAAGTAAACTTGATTAAACTTATATATTTGAAATCAGCATAAAAAATCAATTCTTTTGATGTATCTATTGGTATCAAAATTTGTTATTTTGAGAATGTAGGCTACTATTGAGCCAGGTCGTTCCTTACTTGCAGTTCGTTAGAGTGAACTGTTTTATTTATTTCTTTATGTAAAAATAAAATTAATATTTTATAATCCACACAAACAGCTCAATATAGACCATTATATTAATTCTTATGCGGGAAATTATTATTCAATCATAATGGGCCAAAAAATATTCAAAACGACGATATTTTACAAAAAGAAAGTAATCTACCCCTTACTGCAACTACATTTCAATACTGAGTTTGAACAAACAGCAAATTCATCTCCTCCAGACTGACATTTAGAAGTATCGCAAGGCGGCTGGATTAATTTGAAGTTCAGGGTAGTGAGGTCTAACTGCAGAAGTTGCAATCCTGGTAATTCTAAAACATCTTGACCACTAAGAACTCTTGATGCAATTTGTAGATTGTCTGTAGCTGAGATTGATATATCAATTAAAATTCTCAAATCCAGTTGCACACGTGAATTCAAATTCACAATAGAAATTGAAAACTGTTCTATACCATAGCTTCGTATCTACAAATAAAAAACCTTTTATCAACCAAAAGTGAATAAATGAGTTGAACAAGATTTTATTCCTATCCACACAGAGAGAGAAACAGAAAAGAGAGAGAGAGAGAGGACACAAACTTTAAAAGGAAACTAGGAATCGTAGGAAGAGAAAAAATGGAATCAAGCTTCAAAGCAGAATTCTTCAGTAAAAAGAGGCCTCCTTAGGTTCTGGAAAAAGAGACGTACTTTCACATGTCTTCAGTCAGTCATTGACTAGTTAACACAAGAGAGTTATATTGTACTTTTTTTTGGATATTTCAACTTAGATGATTGGTAAATTTTACATTGGCTGATTTCAGCTCTACCTTTTTTTGATCCCGCCCACTATCATCAGTCGCTGCTAGACATTCATACACACAAGGTGTGCGAACGTATTGAGCCAGAGAGATTTTGCTTTTTGCATTTTGTCATTTGCCGAAGTTATGCACGTGGACAGCCGGGCGCTTGTTCAATTTAAATATTAAAAGCTGTGGCCATGCAAAATTACGCGGGTGATACCTGTCAAAGATGACCGAAGTAATTATGAAGTTTGCTGTTACGATACTGACTAAATTAAGATAGTGACGTCAGAGAATATACGTGGAGAAATATGAAGAAGCACTGAGAGATGGTAGAAAAAATGTTCAGTGAGCGATAAGGCTTTGTACGGAGGACTCGAAAGTTTTAGCCGGAGATTTATCGTAGTCGGTTAACTTGATGCAGTCAGAAATTGTAAACCTTCGTGACGGCATAGGATAAAATTCTTAGGAGAGTGGAAGACCAGTGCAGTCGATTAGGGAGTTCTTCGGTGACACAGATTAAGTCTGATTTTCTTGATACTGTTAAGCAAGCTGTCTATGAGGCGATTGATCTGCATATCAAGTGTAAGTTTGAACTGATTGAAAAATCACTTGGCGAATTGCGAGCAAGAATTGTTCAAAATGGCGCTAAGCTCCAAAAGCTTGAAACTAAGCTGGATGATATAAACCAGTCTTCTCTTCTGACTAAGATCATTTTATCTGGGATATGCTCTCCCACGCGTGATTTTCCTCACCTTGTTGAGAAAGTATTAGCTCGACTTAACAGTGAAATGGGACTCAAGCTTGATAAATCCGTTGTCAAGGGTGCAAGGCGTTTGGGAGGTGCCTCGGAAATAAAAACTCCGATTCAACTTATGTGTTTTACTGAGGCATCTGTAGTTGAGATCCTGCGCAATCGCAAGAATTTGAAAGGTTCCCGAATCTATGTAAATGAGGCTCTAGCCAGGGAAAGGCAAGAAATCTACAAGCTTGCACGCAATAATTTTGAATTGAAAAATGTATGGACTTTACGAGGTGTGGTTTATGCCAAGTGCGGTTCGCAAATCATTCCGTGTATAACAATTTCCAACGTAGTTCAAATTTGCAATGTGTCATATGAACCTGTCGTTTAAACTAAGAAGTGGTGGATTTTTCTTTTCTTGTTTTTGGTTTATGGATCGTTTCCAGTGTTTTCTTGATTCTCGTTTGAAATTAGATGCAATTATTAGCTACCGGAAGTGATAAAGATATGCCTTACGTAAATAATCTGGCTGATTATGATTATTCTTCAGGCGATTTTCTATTTGAAAAAACAAAAAATTGTGATTTTTCGATCCGATCGTTACATGTAAATGTCCAAGGGCTACAAAGTGCATTCAATTAACTGAAGCTCTTGCTTGCATCTAGTCCTGTAGACATTGTTGGATTTTGCGAAACTTTTTGTCTGCTGATACACCCCTTACAATATTAGATCTGCCTGGAATGAAGTGTATTTCACGTACAAGGTGTCAGAATGCGAGAGGAGGTCAGATGCTGTATATTCGTGATGACTGGTCTTTTAGTATTCTCAGTGATTTGTCTGTATTTGATGAAGGGTTATGTGAGACTATTTTTGTTGAAGTTGTACCTTTGGGCTGTAATCCATCTAATTTCGGATCTGTTTATCGACCTCCGTAGGGTAACCCAAAAAGATTTTTTGAAGCTTTTGAACCACTGTTAAAAAATCTGGAAGCGTTGAAAAACAGGTTATTATTTCGGGTGGTCTTTTGAACCTTTGATATTTTGAATCTTGATGTTGGAAATAATAAGGAGTTTTTAAGTATGATATTGTGTTCTAGTTTTGTTACAGGTATTTCTCTGCCGAGAAGACTTACAGCTAGCACAGCTAGATTATTAGATAATGTATTTTTCTCTCCTGTTTTATTTGATGCTGAAAAATTGTCAGTAATTTTGTCTGAATATATCAGATCATTTTCCAGTGTGTGCTCTTTTAAATTAAAATAATAGTAATAAACAACATCGAGATTCCACAATGGATAATTCAAAAAAGCGATATAAATGGACTAATTGTAAAGTCCTACGTCAGTTAATTGATTGGAGTTCGGTTTATGGCTCAGATGACGCAAATGCGGCGTTTTCAGATTTTATTGATCAAATGAATCAAATGACTGCGGGAACGGGATTCTTCAAAATGAGTTTCGCATGGGAAGTTTGCGCAGAAATTCGACCCATGGATTACTGAAGGTATTTTGACATCGTTAAAACATAAAAATAGAAAATTTTGAGAATTATTTAAAATTACAGACACCGTAGTCGTTTGAAGAATTCAGAGTTTATAGGAATAAGCTAAATTCAATTACCAGAGATAAGAAGAGAAAATATTCTAAAGAGAAATTTTTGGAGTATAAATCGGATATGAGAAAGACCAGGCAATTGATAAATGAAAAGATACGTCCTCACGGTCGTAAAAGTACTAGTGTTAATTGCCTTAATTAAATGGTGAAAATGTTACAGAGCCGAATTAAATTTTAAATGTTTTTGGAGATTATTTCAATATTGTTGGTTCTGGACTTGCATCGACTATGAATATGCAACTGAATACCGCTTTTGTTCCAGTTAATGAGCAACATGCAGAAAATTCGTTTTATTTTTCTGAGACTGTGCCTCATGAGATTGAAAAAGTTATTCTGAAGCTTAAACAGAGTTTTTCTACGGACAAATTTGGATTTTCGGCTCAAACCGTAAAGCAAATAGCGTCAAACATTTCACCTTTGATGGCACATATTTTTAATCTATCACTTATGCATGGTCCTTTTCCTGAGCTTTAAAAAAAATCAAATGTTATAGTATTACCTAAAGTTGGGAGTTCAACTGACCCTTCAGATTATAGAAGCATTTCTCGAATTTCAGTTTTCAGCAAAATTTTGGAAAAACTTGCAAATAGTCAATTACAAAAATATTTATTTGATCGTAAGATTTTACACACGTCTCAATATGATTTAATAAAAGTATAGTCACATGAACTGTCAATTCATGAGCTTTTACTAAATTAATTAAAAAAAAACTTTTTCAACAAAACAAGTTTTTCAAAGAAAATTAAAGAACTCCATTCAACAAAAATTGAGCAAAAATAAAATGAAATAATCTACAAAGCCTGAAACTACCACAATTTAGCATCGATAAATAAATGAAACCCAAAACGAACAGAAATTACAATAAATAACCGAGCTATCTCTAAACTTTGATTGAACATGTTTGGGAAAATGGTGGGCGTGAGAGGGGGGTTAATTACTCTCCAGTCACTTTCGACTGTTAAAAAGGGCAATATCAAATCAAATAAGCCCCTTTTGAAATTTCTACAGCAACTTTCCATATAAGCTTATATGCCCAAAGGGCATAACTTACAACCCTTCCACTGAGGGTTCTAATGGGGTTATCCTTCTAAAACACCTAATTTCCAGAAATTTCGACTACGTTGAACAAAATCGATATCTCAAAATTTTGATTGGACGTGTATGGGGAAATGGTGGGAATGAGCGTGGGGTTAGTTGCCCTTCATTCACTTTCGATTATTAAAAGGGCACTAGCCCTTTCAATTTTCAATTGAATGAGCCCTTTTTGATGTTTTTACAACATTGCTTTCTATAAACACCTTACATGCTCCAAGGGCATAACTTACAGCGAATGCCCTGGGGGTGGTGGAGAAGATGGGTTGTCATCCTTAAAAACCTAATTTCCAAAACTTTCAACTACGTTAAATAAAATGGCTATCTAAAAATTTTAATTGGATGTGTTAGGGGAAAAGGTGGGCGTGAGAGGGGGGTTAGTTGCCCTCAAATCCCTTCGACTATTAAAAAGTCCTGCTCAAAGGTATAATGAGCATATAGGAGTATATATAGGAGTGTCCTGCTCAAAGGTATAATTTCCTGAACTTTAAACTGCGTGGAGCAAAATTACTATATAAAAATTTGGATTGGATATGTTTTGGGAAATGGTGGGCGTGGAAGGGGTGTTAGTTGCCTTCCAATCACTTTCGACTATTAAAAAGGGCACTAGCCATTTCAATTTCCAATCGAATGAGCCCTTTTTGAAGTTTCTACGACGACGCGTTCTATGAAAATCTTATATGCCCCCAGGGCATAACTTAAAACCCTTGCCATAAGGGCTTTGGGGGAGTGTCTTCCTCAAAAACATAATTTCTATCTGGAAAACCACAACACTGAACAAAATAGCTATCTAAAAATTTTGATTGGAAGTGTTTAGAGAAAAGGTGGGTGAGAGAGGGCGGCTAGTTGCCCTCAAATCACTTTCGACTATTAAAAAGGCCACAAGACCTTTGAATTTCAAATCGAATGAGCCCTTTATCAAGTTTCTACGACAAAGATATCAATAAAAACTTTTATCCCCCAGGGCATAACCTTAGACAGCCCCAGGGCATAACTTAAAACCCTTGCCCTGAGGGTTGTGGGGGAGTGTCCTCCTCAAAAATATATTTTCTATCAGGAAATAAATTACTCTGAACAAAATGACTATCTCAAAATTTTGATTGGATGTGTTAGGGGGAATGATGGGTGCGGGGGGGGGGGAGGCTAATTGCCCTCCAATTCCTTTCGACTATGAAAAAGGGCACTATCCACTCCAATTCCCAATCGAATGAGCCCTTTTCGAAGTTTCTACGACGACTCCTTCGATACAAAGTGCCTGTCGAAGAAAAAAAAAACACATTGTGGCCATATCGTTCCTTACTTAGGCAGCGCTAATGCGCTGCCTATGATATTGCTGATTCACTAGATGAAGGTCAACACACTTTGGCGATCTCTCGTGATGTCGCCAAGGCGTTTGACAACGTAAATCAATCGTTGCTTCTTTCTAAACTTATGTCTCATGGTTTTCAACGCAAGCTATTAAATTTTTTGCATCTTACCTTTCCGGGAGACGACTAGATTGTGTTGATAAATCTCGTGATCTCCGTTCCGAAGCTTTTCCGATTAACTTCGGAGTACCTCAGGGCTCTGTCCTTGGGCCTATTCTACTTCTTCTTTTCATATATGATTTGCCTGAAGTTTTGCCTCTGTGCAAAATTATAATGTTTGCTGATGATGTAGTAATTTTTGCTTTTCACTGGGACCTATCAGTTCTTTTCCAGAACCTCGAAAATACGTTACTAACTGTATATGTCTGGTATTTAAGGAATTTACTAGCTTTAAATGAAAAAAATGCCAATATATTTTATTTTCTTGAACTGGATCAGTAGTGTCAGATAGCTTCTCTCTTTTCTTGAATGGTCTTGAATTAAAACGGGTAGATCAGTTTAAATATCTTGGGATTATTTTAGATGAAAATTTTTCATTTCATAAATATCTAAAAACACTATGGTTAAAATCTTCCCGAAATATTGGCATGCTAATCGTCTTCGTCATTTCTTTCCTAAGGCTATTGTAAAATCTATTTATTATTCTTTAGTCCACCTATATTTTCTATATTGCATTTCGGTTTGGGCATCTACCTTTTCGTCTGTTTTCAAATCTCTCCAAATACTTCAGAATAAAGCAATGAGGATTCTTTTTAACGTTGGTTGCAGATCTATAGTTAGACACCTATACGGGACTTCTATTCTTTGGACCAACTTCATTTAATTTCCATATCTAGTTTTTGTCACTCTAGCATTTCCGTATCTAGTATTTGTCATTACAAATATAGTAATTTACCTGTAAAATTTTCCGGCATTTTTCCAACTAATTCTCAATTTCATAATTATTCTACTGCGCATCGTTCAGATTTTTCGTGCGAAATTTGCCCAACTTCGAGAGCGGGATTCAGCATCTTTCAAACTGGGCCAAAAATATGGAACTCAATTCCAGCATCAGTTGGAGAATGCAGCAACAAGCAACATTAGGGGGAATGATGGGCGCGGGGAGGGGGAGGCTAGTTGCCCTCTAATCGCTTTCGACTGTTAAAAAGGGCACTAGTCACTCCAATTTCCAATCGAATGAGCCCTTTTCGAAGTTTCTACGACAACTCCTTCAATACGAAGTGCCTGTCGAAGAAAAAAAACACATTGTGGCCACATCGTTCCTTACTTAGGCAGCGCTAATGCGCTGCCTATGATATTGCTGATTCACTAGATAAAGGTCAACACGCTTTGGCGATCTCTCGTGATGTCGCCAAGGCGTTTGACAACGTAAATCAATCGTTGCTTCTTTCTAAACTTATGTCTCATGGTTTTCAACGCAAGCTATTAAATTTTTTGCATCTTACCTTTCCGGGAGACGACTAGATTGTGTTGATAAATCTCGTGATCTCCGTTCCGAAGCTTTTCCGATTAACTTCGGAGTACCTCAGGGCTCTGTCCTTGGGCCTATTCTACTTCTTCTTTTCATATATGATTTGCCTGAAGTTTTGCCTCTGTGCAAAATTATAATGTTTGCTGATGATGTAGTAATTTTTGCTTTTCACTGGGACCTATCAGTTCTTTTCCAGAACCTCGAAAATACGTTACTAACTGTATATGTCTGTTATTTAAGGAATTTACTAGCTTTAAATGAAAAAAAATGCCAATATATTTTATTTTCTTGAACTGGATCAGTAGTATCAGATAGCTTCTCTCTTTTCTTTAATGGTCTTGAATTAAAACAGGTAGATCAGTTTAAATATCTTGGGATTATTTTAGAGGAAAATTTTTCATTTCATAAATATCTAATAACACTATGGTTAAAAACTTCCCGAAATATTGGCATGCTAATCATCTTCTTCTTTTCTTTTCTAAAGCTATTCCAAAATCTATTTATTGTTCTTTAGTCCACCTGTATTTTCTATTCTGCATTTCAGTTTGGGCGTCTACCTTTTCGTCTGTTTTCAAATCTCTCCAAATACTTCAGAATAAAGCAATGAGGATTCTTTTTAACGTTGGTTGCAGATCTATAGTTAGACACCTATACGGGACTTCTATCTTTGGACCAACTTCATTTAATTTCCATATCTTGTTTTTGTCACTCTAGCATTTCCGTATCTAGTATTTGTCATTACAAATATAGTAATTTACCTGTAAAATTTTCCGGCATTTTTCCAACTAATTCTCAATTTCATAATTATTCTACTGCGCATCGTTCAGATTTTTCGTGCGAAATTTGCCCAACTTCGAGAGCAGGATTCAGCATCTTTCAAACTGGGCCAAAAATATGGAACTCAATTCCAGCATCAGTTGGAGAATGCAGCAACAAGCGACATTTTCTAAGACTGGTGAAGAAATATCTTACGACAAGTTAAGCATTTTGTTTATTATGGTTTTCTTTTTCGTTGTTGTAAAATTTAGTTAGAAAATGACTGTGTATTTTCTTTGGCCATAATTTCAGCACTAAAGTATTCCAACAGGCATGTGCGCTGTTTTATTACATTTATTTATGCTTTTGTTATAAATCAAATATTATACTCTACATAACCAATGATTGATTTTGAAGGTAATACTTACCGCTAAATCAATCTTAGTAATTAGGGTGATATATCGTGCAGATGTTGGGTCGTTGTAGTTAGAAATCTATTGATTTTTCAGTTGAATTGAAATTTTCTGCTCAACAAATGTAGACAGAGTTGGATCTAAAAAAGAAGTAAATACAATTATTGTTCTAAGATGAAAAGTACTGATACTTGGAAAGCATATTTTTGCGTCAACTTTTAAATACATTCTTGATAAAATTATATAAGAAAAACAAGTTTTTTCAACTGAAAGTAAGGAGCAACATTAAAACTTAAAACGAACAGAAATTATTCTGTATATGAAAGAGGCTGTCCCCTCCTCAACGCCTCTATCTTTACGTGTATAGTTTTAACTTCGAGAAAGTGCTCTCACAACCAAAGAGAGTGCAATTCAGATTCGGGATATTACCAGCATGCGTAAGTAATGACACCTCTAAACCACTGTAAACACAGGTGGACTCAATATCACTTAGGGATGGAATAACTGAGCTATTAAAAAGTGTGGGGGAAGTAAGACCACCTTGTCTAATGCGCTTCAGCACATTAAAAAGCTCTGAGCCGCACTTAATTTTGGCAAGAAGATATTTATATATGTATAGAAGACACTTTATAACTGAGAAGTATACCTTTCTCTTTATAGATAAATAAAAAAACAAGTTTTTTAAACTGAAAGTAAGGAACGACATTAAAACTTAAAACGAACAGAAATTATTCCGTATATGAAAGGGGCTGTCCCCTCCTAAACGCCTCGATATTTAATATAAATTTTTTTTTTTTTTTAAAAAATAAATTTTTTATACAGACTAAAACTTTAGCGTAAAGAGCGAGGCGTTGAGGCGGGGACAGCCCCTTTCATATACGGAATAATTTCTGTTCGTTTTAAGTTTTAATGTTGTTCCTTACTTTCAGTTTAAAAAACTTTTTTTTTTTATTTAATTTCTGATCGTTTTTCAGCTAATGCAGCTTTTATTTTGGCTTGCCGTCATTGAATAAGTAAACAAAATTTGCATAAAAATTTAACTTTTCTTTTGCTAATTGGCTGTCTCTAAATTTGGTTCTGACGTAATTTACAAATTAACTTACGTAACGAACTTCTATATTCGTATATTTTTCTTCTTGCAAAAAATACAAAGTTGCAGATTTTTGCAGATATGAGCTTGAAACCTATGTTATAGGGTTTTCTGATACGCTGAATCTGACGGTGTGATTTTCATTAAAAATTTTTCACTTTTAGGGGATGTTTCCCCCCTCTTTAAAAAATCAGGTAAGTTTTCTGAGGCTCGTAGCCTTTGATGAGTAATACTAAACTTAATAAAATTCATATATTTAGAATCAGCATTATAAGCCCATTCTTTTGATAAATTTATTGACATCAAAGTTCCGTTTTTAAAGTTTCGCTTACTATTGAGCCGTCTCGCTTGTTTTTTTTTATTGTTTTTTTTTTATTACGTATATGTTATTACATATATGATGGGGTTCTCCCCTTAGTCAATACCACGCTCTTTACGTTAAAAGTTAAAAAAAATTTAATTCGCAAACCCCTGAATCACAAAGGCCGTTTAATTGGAATAGATAGCTCTTTTGAAAGCACTAAAAAAAAATGTAGCGTAAAGAGCGAAGTATTGACTTGGGGGAGAACCCCATCATATACGTAATAATTTCTGTTCATTTTAAGTTCTAATGTAGCTTCTTACTTTCAGTTGAAAGCACTTATTTTTTTTAATTTAATTTCTGATCGTTTTTTAAATAATGCTTGGAAACCCGGCGCCCCCTTCTCAGTCCCTTACCCCAAAGAAACATCCTCCACGGAAAGATTCTCCCGAGTAACCCCTCCTCCAGCTCCCCCCCCCCCACCAGAAAAAAATTCTTCCTGAAAATGTCTGTATACTTCCAAATAACCAAAACAATATGTAAGCAATGGGCAAAGTTCATAACTTGCAGCCCTTCCCCTGGGAACTGTGGGGGATTAAGTCATCGTAAAAGACATATTTATTAGATTTTCGACTATGCTAAACACAATGGCTATCTCAAAATTTTAATTGGGTGACTTTGAGAAAAAAAATGAGCGTGGGAGGGGGCCTAGTTGCCCTCCATTTTTTTTGGTCACTTAAAAAGGGCACTAGAACTTTTAATTTCCGTTCCAATGAGCCCTCTTACGATATTCTAGGACGACTGGGTCAATACGATTACCCCTGGGGAAAAGAAAAAAAACAAAAACAAATAAACACGCACCCGTGATCTTTCTTCTGGCAAAAAATGCAAAATTCCACATTTTTGTAGATAAGAGCTTGAAACCTCTGCAGTAGGGTTATCTGATACGCTGAATATGATGGTGTGAATTTCATTAAGGTTCTATAACTTTTAAGGGGTCTTTCCCCCTTTTTTCGAAAATCAGCCAAATTTTCTCAGGTGCGTAACTTTTGATAGGTAAGATTAAACTTGATGAAACTTATATTTTTGAAATCAGAATTAAAATCTGATTCTTTTTATGTATCTATTGGCACCAAAATTCCATTTTTTAGAGTTTCGGTTACCATTGAGCCGCTCCTTATTTACAGTTCGTTACCACGAACTGTTTGATTTTAAAAGAAGCACTCAAATATTTTAAAAGAAGCACAAGAAATGTTTATCGACAATCTTAGAGATCATTCCCATTTTTGGGTATAGGCGTAATCTGGCCAATACAAAACTGTTGAGGTACAATACCAGATAAAATAGACATTTGTAAAAGTAATGAAAGGATGCTGCGACAGAAGATCACTAGAACGTTGAAAATGTTTAGCAGATATTAAATGTATCTTGCATTAAATGTATTAAATGTATCTTGCATTAAATGTATTAAATGTATCTTGCAAATGGTCTTTGGTTTCCACTAAAGTTTGTATTTAAGTATTTTTGAGCTTCCTTATAGCAAATATAACAAATTTCTTGTTCTTTTTTTGTCAATTCATTGTTCTTTAGCTATCTTTTAAGTACTTGTATTTCTTTTTTCAAGATGAATCTTGTAATACTTAGTGAATTGTATATTTTATAATGTGCTATTATCAAGGTTTCTTTCTTTGTTATCAATCTTTGTTTGAGACCAAAAAATATTTTCTACAGATTTATATGATAACATAATATGTTGTTATTAAGCTTTGTTTCTTTGTTTTAAGCTATCAATTATTATAAAACTAAATCACAAATGATAATGATAATAATAATTAATAGTTCTTACCTAATTCGCAAGTTCATTTGATCAGAGTTTGTTGAAAAGGACATTTACACTGGAGTCCTATTTCATTGGCTAGGACTGTGCAGACTTGTCCAGGTGAACATGTATCATCAGTACAAAGGCTTGCATCAATTTGTATCACTAAAAACAAACTAGTTAAATACAATAAGGCTACATATTAAATATTGCATGTTATATATTACATATAACATGTTACATGTAACATATTACACAAATACTACATATAACATATTAATTTTAAACGACGTTTAATACAATCTTATGCAATATAGAAAATAGCAATGTATAAGCAATGTTAATAGGGCAATTCAACTAACGAACTACTTTAAATATTATAACATGAATTATACAAAAAAGTAATTAAGATTAATAGCACAGGACTCAAAGTTTTTAATATTAAGAAGAGAAGCTATTGATTATTGATCCATTATACTATAAAGCGCTGCGATTAACATTACTCTATATAATTGAAGGTTCTATATAATATATATAATTATTGCAGAAACAAATTTTCTACCCTACTCAAAAAGTGGCGGAAAGAAACTCTCTTTTAAACCCTAAGAAAATTGACAGTTTTTCCAGTGCTATGAATTTTCATACAAATGTCAAAATAATATGTGAATAACACCAGACGCAATAAGGTGTCCCTATAATATAAATAGAATTAAAGCACCATTTTTGGTAAGCAGTGAGTGGAAGACTTCCTGGTCAAATGATTAGGAAAGAAAGATGCTCTTTTCGCTGAAATATTCTAAAATTTCGTTTATTTTTCAAAAATTTCCCAGCAAGATTTCTCATATTTGGCATTGGTAAAAAAAAACAGTTTACATCAAGAGAGATAATATAAAATGAAACCTATTTATCTTACCTTTATCTGAAATGAATCTAGAAGTATTAATCGAAACGTCTATTCCTGGTACGGTCAATTCTAAAATTAAATCCAATACTGAAAAGTCACTAAGCGTCAAGGAGACTTTTGCTTCCACTCCTCCACTACTGCTTCCAATTAAGAAAATCACTTGACAAACACTAACATCTAGGCGACTGATGCTGAATATAAGTTGATCCTTCAAGACCGTGTTAAACTGAAAGAACAAGACTCAAACATATATATATATATATATATATATATATATATATATATATATATATATATATATATATATATATATATATATATATATATATATATATATGTATATATATATATATATATATATATATATATATATATATATATATATATATATATATATATATATATATATATATATATATATATATATTTGATATTATATATATATACATATATATATATATATATATATATATATATATATATATATATATATATATATATATATATATATATATATATATATATATATATATATATATATATATATATATATATATATATATATATATATATATATATTAATAAGCCACCTTAATTAAGCCACTTTATAAGAAAGGTGATAACAGTGAGTGTAATAATTATCGAGGCATTTGTCTGGTCTCTGTAGGTGGTAAATTACTTAGTAATATGATACTTTTTAGACTGAGAGATGCAGTAGACAATGCCGTAGAGATGCCGTAGACAGAGATGCCGTAGAGGTAGCTAGGGCACGTTATGCGGATGAAGGATGACAGATTGCCGAAGATTGTTCTTTTCGGCAAACCGTCTAGGGCTAGACTCGGCTGCTTCGGAGGAAGTGTCTCTTTTAAATTTCGATGATTATTATTCATATCCAGATTTGTTGTGTTTCAGAAATATAAGAAAAATAACAAATAAACAAATACTAAACCGGTATATTTTTTATTGGAAAAAAAATGCAAAATACCACATTTTTTTAAGGTAGAATATTAAAACCTCTAAAGTAAAACTATCTGATATGCTGAAGTTGATGGTATAATTTTCAGTGTCACTTGCCTTTTAAGGGGTCTTTTCCCCTTTTTTGGAATCAGGTAAAATCTTTCAGGCTTGTATCTTCCGATGGGTTGTTTCAAACTTAAAGAATTTTCTATGTCTGGAATCAAAATAAAAATCAAGTTTTTTCTTATATATATATTGATGTCAAAGTTTTCGTTTTATAGTTTATATTATTTTTAGCCCGAATCATTACTTTTTCCCGCTAATTACAAAAAACTAATGCACTAGTTTACGGATTTAATCAACAAGCCAAATTTAAACTGATAGAGTTAGCTGGAGAGAAAATTTGAGACAAAACAAAATAATTACCCAAATTGTAATTTTTTCAATAAGTAGTAGGGACTCTAAAGACTTGATGCTCACAAAGGAATCTGACCACTCAACACCACTGAGCTCCAACTGGTACACTTTTGTTAAGAGTAGTTCTTGTTCTAGAATGGGGATGCATCCCTTTGGCGATGGAACCATTGGAAACTGGCATCTACAGCTAAAAAAAACCCAAAGACAAGTCCTTATTGCAAGTGGCACCAAGAAGAAGACACTGAGCAGCATTTTCTTCCTTGGAACAATGATCTATGGCTGCAACCTTTATATATAAAACAAATAAAAAATTACTTCAATTACTGAATAAGTAACTTGATTCAAATTTTAAAGAAAAGAAAAATAGCCTTTAATGTCGTTTTTAGTGACTAAAAACGACTATTTAATTATATAATTTAATATTTAAATTCAAATAGCCATTAATTTTTTTTCAAATAGTAACTGAATCATCTAAAAAAAACCAATTGCATCGTAGTTACATTAAAATTTGGCAATACTTATTGTTATTTAACCCCATCTTTATTCTATGGAAATTTATTTTCAAAGTAAAAACAAACTCACACTGAAGAGTCGCATGAATGCAGAGGAAAAATCTGCAGTGATTAAGTAATGTGGTTACTTGAATTTATATCTTTAAAATTTCTAAAGATTTTTTTCAAAATCTGAATTTTAGATCACTGTCGCTAGCACTGTTTTCTTAGAGCCTGTAAACCCAAAAGGGAATGGATATATTTTATTCTTGCAAACTCCAACAATTTGCAATGTTTTTCCTATCATCTGAAACCCCGTCTAATAACACAAAAACTCTATCTATCAGTATAAATTATCCTTGTGCAATGAAATATACTTTCGCAATACTAAAATTTCGAGCTAGAACAAAACCTGAAGGAACAGATCACTAACCCAATTTTACTTGTATTAACCTCAACAAAAGGCAATCAAAAAAAATTACTTCGTGTTATTTGACATAAAAACGTAGCGTTCATAATAACAATTCAGAAAATAATATTCATACAAAAATTCAGGTGAATAACCTTCAGATAAAACATATTATTGGTAGTTATTTTGTAATGAGCTGACTATTTATTCGTATTTGTAATGTTCGTGAGTCCAAGGGCTTCTACATCGCACAAAATTTAAATGTTTTTTTGGTATATCATTCACAAATCTTGCCCATTTAGTAAGAGAACTGACAATATCTAGCCAATATCCATCTTCAACACAGAGTCCCCTTCCTCTAAAGACAATTGCCTCTGTAGACTATCTTCCTTTGGAAAAATCTTTCTAGTGTAAAATTTGGCTTACAAAGGGAAACAAAGACAAATAATAATAATGAAGAAAACAAGGAATTCAACAATGTTTTACCGATATATAAAAATAGAGATAAAATATATTTAAGTGGTACAAACAAGGAATTCAATAGGGAAAAGGAAAACAAAAGGAAACAAAGACAAATAATAATAATGAATAAAACAAGGAATTCAATAGGTTTTAATCTGTCTTATGAATCTAGGATTATATAATGAATCTAGAACCCCGTCCCCTGTAAAGTGTAATAATTTTTTTGTACAGAAAACATAATTGTAGAGAAATCATAAGCCCTCCTTCATAAAAAGTAATTTTTCTTGTAGAGAAAAAGTAATAGTCTTACCGATGCATCCTCCGATGTACGGTAGAAAACCTATAGGACAACTACACTCGAAATATCCAGGCTGATTAATGCATGAGGCAGGTTCTGCTCCACAAGCATTTGACTCTTCACATTCGTCAATATCCAAACAAACTCCCTCATTAGCAGCAAATCTCGAATAAAAAAAAATGAATATTAAACAAAAAAATTGTTAATAAATTTCGAAATAACAGTTAGCTTACGCAGATGGCTTTAATATTGAAGTAAAATTTTTTTTATAATTTTTACATTGAATATTACTTAGACTTGGCCGTAAGAAAATTAACACAGGAAACAAGACTACAGTTAGCCCTTTCTGGGAAACCAACGAAACTGTGTTTATAACAGAGCAATACCAATAATTTTTTTCCCAGGTTTAAGTAGATATCAAATTAAACACCTAGTTTTTTCAACTGAAGGTAAGGAGCAAAATTAAAACTTAAACAGAACAGAAATATATTACGTATATTTGGGGGTTCACCGCCTTGTCAATACGTCGCTTTTTAAACTTAAGTTCAAATTTTGTTCAAATTATTTAAGGATGACTCCTAGAACAAAGACCGTTTAATTATAATTTAATTAGAGTAATAAGGTTTAATTAGAATTTAATTATAATAAGACCCTTTAATTAGAATAAATAGATCTTTTCAAAGTACTAAGACAACTTCAGCATAATTATCCAG
The DNA here is from genome assembly GCF_049724085.1 of Artemia sp. Qi Xiang Cuo. Lineage (NCBI taxonomy): Eukaryota > Metazoa > Arthropoda > Branchiopoda > Anostraca > Artemiidae > Artemia > Artemia sp. Qi Xiang Cuo. Next base: position 80,301,515 of record NC_142797.1, on the reverse strand, counting down.
GCATTGTTTAAGGGTTTAAACCCCTCATATAGGTCATCATTTCTGTTCTTTTTAAGTTTTAAGGTTGATCCGTACTCTCTGTTGGAAAAACTTGTTTTTTATTTAATTTCTTAATATTTAATGACTTAAAAAGTGCACTAGAACATTTAATTTCCATTCGAATGAACCTTCTCCCGATATTCTAAGACCATTGTGTCGATACGATCACCCATGGAAAAAACAAAAGAAATTAAAAACGCATCCGCTATATTTCTTCTGACAAAAAATACAAAAGTCTATATTTTGCAGATAGGAGCTTGATGCTTCCACAGCAGGAATCTCTGATGCGCTGAATTTGATGGTGGGATTTTCATTTAGGTTCTGTGACTATTAGGGGTTTTTTTCCTGCTTTGCAAAAAAAGGCAAATTTTCTCCTGCTCATAACTTTTTATAAGTAAAACTAAACTTGATCAACTTACATATTTGAAATCAGCATAAAAATTTAATTCTTTCTTTGTATCTATTGGTATCGAAATTTTTTATTTTAGAATGTTGGTTACTATTGAGCCAGGTCGTTCCTTACTTACAGTTCGTTAGCGCGAACTGTTTGATTTATTTGTTTATGCAAAAAGAAATTTAAATGTTGCTAAGCCACCATAAAAGCTCAATCTAGACCACGTTAGTAATTTTTATGCTGGAAATTATTTTTCCAGCATAAAAGGCCCGATAAGAATCTAAACGAAGATATTTTACAAAAAGAAAGTAACCTACCCCTTACTGCAAGTACATTTCAAAACTGAGTTTGAACAAACAGCAAATTCATCTCCTCCAGACTGACATTTAGAAGTATCGCAAGGTGGCTGGATTAATTCGAACTTCAGGGTAGTCAGGTTTAACTGCAGAAGTTGCAATCCTGGTAAGTCTAAAACATCTTGACCACTAAGGACTGTTGATGCAATTTGTAGATTGTCTGCAGCTGAGATTGATATATCACTTAAAATTCTCAAATCCAGTTGCACACGTGAATTCAAATTCATAATAGAAATTGAAAACTGTTCTATACCATAGTTTCGTATCTACAAATAAAAAACCTTTTATCAACCCAAAGTGTATAAATGAGTCGAACATAATTTTATTCCTATCCACACAGAGAGAAAAAAAGAGAGAGAGAGAGAAGAGACAAACTTTAAAAGAAAACTAGGAATCTTTGGAAGAGAAAAAAAAGAATCAAGCTGCAAAGCAGAATTTTTCAGTAAAAAGAGGCCTCCGTAGGTTCTGGAAAAAGAGACATACTTTTACATGTATTCAGTCAGTCATTGACTAGTTAACACAAGAGAGTTATTTTGTACTTTTTTGGATATTTTAACTTGTATACTTGGTCAATTTTTCATAGGCTGCTTTCAGATCTAACTTTATTTGATCACACCCGCTGTCATCAGTCGCTGTTAGATATTCATGTACACAAGGTGTCCGAACGAATTAAGCCAGAGAGTAATTATGTAATTAAATAAGTAATTATGAACTTTGCTGTTACGGAACTGACGAAATTAAGATAGTGACGTCAGAGACTATATGGGCATACGTGGAGAAATATGAAGAAGCACTGAGAGATGGCAGAAAAAATGTTCAGTGAGCTATAAAGCTTTGTACGGAGGACTCGAAAGTTTTAGCCGGAGATTTATCTGAGTCGGTTAACTTGATGCAGTCAGAAATTGTAAACCTTCGCGACCGCATACAGGATGAAATTCGTAGGAGAGTGGAAGACCAGTGCAGGAGATTAGGGAGTTCTTCGGTGACACAGAATAAGTCAGATTTTCTTGATACTGTTACGCATGCTGTCTATCAGGCGATTGATCTCCAGTTCAAGTGTAAGTTTGAACTGTTTGAGAAATCACTTGGCGAATTGCGAGCAAGAATTGTTCAAAATGGCGCAAAGCTCCAAAAAATTGAAACTAAGCTGGATGATCAGTCTTCTCTTCTGACTAAGCTCATTTTTATCTGGGATATACTCTCCTGCGCGTGATTTGCCTTACCTTGGTGAGAAAGTATTAGCTCGACTTAACAGTGAAATGGGACTTGATAAATCCGTTGTCAAGGGTGCAAGGCGTTTGGGAGGTGCCTCAGAAATAAAAACTCCAATTGAACTTAGGTTTTTTTCTGAAGCATCTGCAGTTGAGATCCTGCACAATCGCAAGCATTTAAAAGGTTCCCGAATCTATATAAATGAGGCTCTGACCAGGGAAAGGCGAGAAATCTACAAGCTTGCACGCAATAAGTTTGAATTGAAAATGTATGGACTTTATGAGGTGTGGTTTATGTCAAGTGTGGTTCGCAAATCCTTCCGTGAAAAAAGGTTTCCAACGTAGTTCAGGTTCGCAATGTGTCATATGAACCTGTCGTGTAAAATATTAATCCGTTGATTTTTAATTAATATATTTTTTTCTATGTTTCTTACAAGTATTTATATGCCGAGACGATTTACATCTAGCACAGCTACAATACTAGATAATATATTTTTATCTACTGTTTTATTTTATACTGAAAAATTGTCAGTAATTTTGTCTGAATATATCAGATCGTTTTCCAGTGTGCGCTCTTTTAAATTTAAATAATAGTAATAAACAACATCGAGATTCAACATTGGATAATTCAAAAAAGCGATATACATGGACTAATTGTAAAGTCCTATGTCAGTTAATTGGTGACCAAGATTGGAGTTCGGCTTATGGAGTTCGGTTAAAAAAAGCAATTGTTATAGCATTACCTATAGCTGGGAGTTCAACTGACCTTTCAGATTATAGAGGAATATTTCGACTTTCGATCTTCAGCGAAATTTTGGGAAAACTTGCAAACAGTCAATTACAAAAATATTTATTTGATACTAAGATTTTACACACATCTCAATATGGTTTAATAAAAGGATAGTCACATGAACTGTCAATTCATTAGATTTTACTAAATTAATAAAAAAAAACTTTTTCAACAAAACAAGTTTTTCAAAGACGAATTCAATCAGAATTCCAAATAGGGATAAGTCGTTTTATTAGACAGTGAAACGAAAATATAAAAGAAATACTCAAAATATTTCGATGACACAGTCGGTCATCATCATCAGTAGAGTTACTAACTTATCAAAATTAAAACAAACTGCTTTTATACTAAAACAAAATAATCACTTCCGGGTATTTCTTTTATATTTTCGTTTCACTGTCTAATAAAAGGACTTATCCCTATTTGGAATTCTGATTGAATTCGTCATAGAATAGGCAGTGTGGTCATGGAGAATAATATCAAAGTTTTTCAAAGAAAATTAAAGAACTCCATTCAAAAAAAATTGAGCAAAAATAAAATAAAATAATCTACAAAGCCTGAAACTACAATAAATAACAGAGTCAAACTCAAAACGAGAAGAACATCAGTTGGGCTCAAAACCCCTCTGCCTTCCCAAGGCCGGAACATAATTTGTACTTTACTTTAAACTACGTTGAACAAAATAGCTATCTCTAAGATTTGATTTAACAAGTTGGGGAAAATGATGGGCGTGAGAGGGGAGTTAATTACTCCCCAGTCCCTTTCGACTATTAAAAAGGGCAAATTCAATTTCAAGTCAAATGATCCTCTTTTGAAATTTCTAGAACAGCTGTCTATTTAAACCTTATATGTCCCCAGGGCATAACTGACAACCCTTCCACTGAGGGTTCTGTTGGGGTTATCTACTTAAAAGACCTAATTTCCCGAAATTTCGACAACGTTGAACAAAATTGATAACTTAAATTTTGATTGGATGTGTTTGAGGAAATGGTGGGCGTGAGAGAGAGGTTAGTTGCCCTTCATTCACTTTCGATTATTAAAAGGGCACTAGCCCTTTCAATTTTCAATTGAATGAGCCCTTTTTGATGTTTTTACAACATTGTTTTCTATAAGCACCATACATGCTCCAAGGGCATAACTTACAGCCCATGCCCCGGGGGTAGTGGGGGGGATGGGTTGTCATCCTTAAAAACCCGATTTCCAAAACTTTCAACGGCGTTAAATAAAATGACTATCTAAATATTTTAATTGGATATGTTTGGGGAAATGGTGGGCGTGAGAGGGGGGTTGGTTGCCCACAAATACCTTTCGACAAATGAAAATGGCATTAGCCCTTTGAATGTCCAATCGAATGAGCCCTTTTTCAAGCCTATACAATAAAGATTTCAATAAAAACCTTATATATCCCCAGGGCATAACGTATAACCCTTGCCCTGACGACTGTGGGGAGAGTGTCCTACTCAAAGGTATAACTTCCTGAACTTTAAACTGCGTGGAACAAAATGGCTATATAAAAATTTGGATTGGACATGTTTAGGGAAATGGTGGGCGTGGAAGGGATGTTAGTTGCCTTCCAATCACTTCGACTATTAAATAGTGCACTAGCCAATTCAATTTCCAATCGAATGAGCCCTTTGTGAAGTGTCTACGACGACGCGTTCTATGAAAATCGTATATTCCCCCAGGGCATAACTTAAAACCCTTGCCATAATGGATGTGGGGGATTGTCTTCCTCAAAAACATAATTTTTATCTTGAAATCCACAACATCGAACAAAATGGCTATATAAAAATTTTGATTGGATGTGCTTAGAAAAAAGGTGGGCGAGAGAGGGCGGCTAGTTACCCTCAAATCACTTTCGATGATTAAAATGGGCGCAAGACCCTTGAATTTCGAATCGAATGAGGCCTTTTTCAATTTTAAACGACAAAAATTTCAATAAGAACTTTTATCCCCCCAGGGCATAACCTTAGATGGCCCCAGGGCATAACATAAAACCCTTACCCCGAGGGTTATGGGGGAGTGTAATCCTCAAAAAGATATTTTCTTTCTGGAAATCAATTACGCTGAACAAAAAATCTATCTAAAAATGTTGAGTGGATATGTTACAGGGGACTGATGGGCGCGGGGGGGGGAGGCTAAGTGCCCTCCCATTGCTTCCGAATATGAACAAGGGCACTAGCCACTCCAATTTCCAATCGAATGAGCTTTTTTTGAAGTTTCTACGACAACTCCTTCGATACGATATGCCTGTCCAAGAAAGAAAAAACACATTGTGGCCATATCAGTCTTGACTGAGGCAGTGCTAGCGTGCTGCCTATAATATTACTGATTCACTAGATGAAGGTCAACACACTTTGGCAATATTTCGTGATGTAAACAAGGCGTTTGACACCGTAAATTATTCGTTACTTCTTTCTAAACTTTTGTCTCATGGTTTTCAACGCAAGCTATTAAATTTTTTGCATCTTACCTTTCCGGGAGACGACTAGATTGTGTTGATAAATCTCGTGATCTCCATTCCGAAACTTTCCCGATTAATTGCGGAGTGCTTCAGGGCTCTGTCCTTGGGCCTATTCTACTTCTTCCTTTTATAAATCATTTGCCTGAAGTTTTGCCTCTTTGTAAAATTATAATGTTTGCTGATGATGTAGTAATTTTTGCTTCTCACTGGGACCTATCAGTTCTTTTACAGAACCTCGAAAGTACGTTACTAGCTGTATCTAATTGTTATTTAAGGAATTTTCTGGCTCTAAATGAAAAAAATGCCAATATATTTTATTTTCTTGAACTGGATCAGTAGTATCAGATAGCTTCTCTTTTTTCTTGAATGGTCTTGAATTAAAACGGGTTTATCAGTTTAAATATCTTGGGATTATTTTAGATCAAAATTTGTTATTTCATAAATATCTAATAACACTATGATTAAAAACTTCTCGAAATATTGTCATGCTAATCATCTTCTTCATTTCTTTCCTAAGGCTATTCTAAAATCTATTTTTTGGAACCCTTGGTCCCAGTTTTGTCAGATAAATGTCCCTCCCAGATTCATTTCTTTGGGCCCCTTCATTATTTTCCTTCCTTAAATAATAAATATTAATTTTCCTATTATTTTCTTTGACGCCATTTTGGGTCCTTTTAACTGCGTACGTGCTTAATTGACCAAGAGGGAAAAAGTGCGCAGTTAGGGAGGTTGGCCAGTATGTTAGGAGCCCTGGGATTGGCTGGAAAGACTCATTTACCACCCCTAGTAACCCCACCGCGTGCTGCAGTTAGCGGGCTGGGAAAAACTCCATTTTTTAGTTAGTTCTTTTTATACAGCGTGAGTGTTAATACAGTAAGCCTTTGCTATGTACTCTTTTAACTTTTCAGCTTAGGGCGAATCTAAAAGAGTTAATTAGATATCTTATCGGTACACTTTGGCTTTAAATGTGGCCATAGACCATCCGATCACGTTAGTATAAAGGAACCGTTGGGGCAAGAGCGGGAATCTCACTAACATTTGGGCCGACAAGGGGTTCTCCCCTTCGATTAAGTGGCATAGCAACCTTTTGCGCCTTTTTTCCCTTTAATAAGTGGTGACCCCGCACATACACCCCAGTAAGTGGTGCCAGCGGTAGCTAGCGCTACGAACACTATTTATTATTCTTTCGTCCACTCATATTTTCTATATTGCATTTCGGTTTGGGCATCTACCTTTTCGTCTGTTTTCAAATCTCTCCAAATACTTCAGAATAAAGCAAAGAGGATTCTTTTTAACATTGATTGCAGATCTATAGTTAGACACCTATACGGGACTTCTGGAATTTATTCTTAGGACCAACTTCATTTAATTTCAATATCGAGTTTTTTTCACTCTAGCATTTCCGTATCTAGCATTTGTCATTATCACTATAGTAATTTACCTGAAAAAATTTCTGGCATTTTTTCAACTAATTCTCAATTTCATAATTATCCTACTGCACATCGTTCAGACTTTTCGTGCGAAATTTTCCCATTAACGAGAGCGGGATTCAGCATCTTTCAAACTGGGCCAAAAATCTGGAACTCAATTCCAGCAAAAGTTCGAGAATGCAGCAACAAGCGACATTTTCTAAGACTGGTGAAGAAATATCTTACGACACGTTAAGCATTTTGTTTATTATGGTTTTCTTTTTCGGTGTTGTAAAAATTAGTTAGAAAATGACTGTGTATTTTCTTTGGCCATAATTTCAGCGCTAAAGTATTACACCAGGCTTATGCGCTGTTTTATTACATTTATTTATGTATTTGTTACAAATCAAACATTCTACTCTACGCAACCATTGATTGATTTTGAAGGACATTAAATAAAAAAACAAGTTTTTTAAACTGAAAGTAAGGAGCGACCTTAAAACTTAAAACGAACAGAAATTATTCCGTATGTGAAAGGGGCTGTCCCCTCCTCAACGCCTCGCTCGTTACGCAAAAAAAATTCCGTTTTTTAGAGTTTCAGTTACCATTGAGCCGGGTCGCTCCTTACTTACAGTTCGTTACCAAGAATTGTTTGATACTTACCGCTAAATCAATGGCAGTAATTAGGGTGATATATCCTGCAGATGTTGTGTCGTTGTAGTCAGAAATACATTTATTAATCAGTTGAATTGAAATTTTCTGCTCAACAAATCTAGAAAGAATTGGGTCTAAAAAAGAAGAATTTGTTCTAAGATGAAAAGTACTGATATCTGGAAAGTATATTTTCGCGTCAACTTTTAAATACATTCTTGATAGAGTTGCATAAGAAAAACAAGTTCTTTCAACTGAAAGTAAGAAGAAATATTAAAACTTAAAACGAACAGAAATACTTCTGTATACGAAAGAGGCTGTCCCCTCCTCAAAACCTCTAACTTTACGTGTAGCCTATAGTTTTAACTTCGAGAAAGGGCTCTCACAACCAGAGAGTGTGCAATTCAGATTCGGGATATTACCAGCATACGTAAGTAATGACGCCTCTAAACGACTGTAAATACAGGGGGACTCAATATCACTTAGGGATGGAATAACTGAGCTAATAAAAAGCGTGGGGGAAGTAAGACCCCCTTGTCTAATGCGCTTTAGTGCATTAAAAAGCTCTTAGCCACAATTCGTTTTGGCAAGACCATATTTATATATGTATCGAAGACATTTTATAACTGAGAAGTATACCCCTCTCTTTATAGATTTTACCAAAATCTGTGCAAAAATACGTGAATTAAATGCTCGGGCTATATCCAGTGTGCATAGAAAAAAAATTTTGAAAAGGGAAAAAAGAGCACACTTACGATTACAATTACGATTACGCTTACGATCTGAAAACTGAACTGATGCGCCAGTAGAGAACATTTTTGGGAAATATCTCTAAAAATAATAGACTCAAATATTTTAAAAGAAGCACAAGAAATGTTTATAGGCCGATACTATCGACAATCATCGAGATGTATCCCTTTTTTGGGTATAGGCGTTATCTGGCCAATACAAAACTGTTGAGGTACAATACCAGAAGAAATAGACATTTGTAAAAGTAATGAAAGGATGCTGCGACAGAAGATCACTAGAACGTTGAAAATGTTTAGCAGGTATTAAATGTATCTTGCATTAAATGCATTAGATTTATGTTGCAAATTGCCTATGGTTTAAACTAAATTTTGGATTTAATTATTTTTGAGATCAATTATATAAAATATAACACATTTCTTTTTATTTTTTTTTCTATTCAGGTTTCTTTAGATCTCTTTTAAGTACTTGTATTTCTTTTTTCAATATGAATATTGTAATACTTAGTGAATTGTATATTTCATAATATGCTATTATCAAGCTTTGTTTCTTTGTTATCAAGCTTTGTTTGAGACCAAAAAATCTTTTCTATAGATTTCTATGATAACATAATGTGTTGTTATTAAGCTTTGTTTCTTTGTTTTAAGCTATCAATTATTGTAACACTAAATCACAAATGATAATGATAATAATAATTAATAGTTCTTACCTAATTCGCAAGTTCCTTTGATCAGAGTTTGTGGAAAAGGACATTTACACTGGAATCCGATTTCATTGGCTAGGACTGTGCAGACTTGTCCAGGAGAACATGTATCATCAGTACAAAGGCTTGCATCAATTTGTATCACTAAAAACAAACTAGTTAAATACATTCAGGCTACATATTAAATATTGAATGTTACATAGTACATATAACATGTTACAAGTAACATATTACACAAATACTACATATAAAATATTAATTTTAAACTACGTTTAATACAATCTTATTCAATATAGAAAATAGCACTGTATAAGCAATGTTAATAAGGCAATTCAACTAACGAACTACTTTAAATATTATAACATGAATTATACAAAAAAGTAATTAAGATTAATAGCACAGGACTCAAAGTTTTTAATATTAAGAAGAGAAGCTATTGATTATTGATCCATTATACTATAAAGCGCTGCGATTAACATTACTCTATATAATTGAAGGTTCTATATAATATATATAATTATTGCAGAAACAAATTTTCTACCCTACTCAAAAAGTGGCGGAAAGAAACTCTCTTTTAAACCCTAAGAAAATTGACAGTTTTTCCGGTGCTATGAATTTTCATACAAATGTAAAAATAATATGTGAATAACACCAAACGCAATAAGGTGTCCCTATAATATACATATAATTAAAGCACCATTCTTGGTAAGCAGTGAGTGGAAGACTTCCTGGTCAAATGATTAGGAAAGAAAGATGCTCTTTTCGCTGAAATATTCTAAAATTTCGTTTATTTTTCAAAAATTTCCCAGCAAGATTTCTCATATTTGGCATTGGTAAAAAAAAATAGTTTACATCAAGAGAGATAATATAAGATGAAACCTATATATCTTACCTTTATCTGAAATGAAGCTAGAAGTCTTAATTGAAACGTCTATTCCTGGTACGGTCAATTCTAAAATTAAATCCAATACTGAAAAGTCACTAAGCGTCAAGGAGACTTTTGCTTCAACTCCTCCACTACTGCTTCCAATTAAGAAAATCACTTGACAAACACTAACATCTAGGCGACTGATGCTGAATATAAGTTGATCCTTCAAGACCGTGTTAAACTGAAAGAACAAGATTGAAACATATATATATATATATATATATATATATATATATATATATATATATATATATATATATATATATATATATATATATATATATATATATATATATATATATATATATATATATATATATATATATATATATATATATATATATATATATATACTTAGTAAATTACTTAGTAATATGATACTTCGTAGACTGAGAGATGCCGTAGACAAAGTCTTATATATATATATATATATATATATATATATATATATATATATATATATATATATATATATATATATATATATATATATATATTTATATATATATATTGTGTTTCAGACATATAAGAAAAATAACAAATACGCAACCGGGATATTTCTTTTCGGAAAAAAAATGGAAAATACCACATTTTCTTAAGGTAGAAAATTCAAACCTCTAAAGTAAAACTATCTGACATGCTGAAGTTGATGGTATAATTTTTATTGTCACTTGCCTTTTAAGGAGTCTTTTCCTCTTTTTTTGGAATCAGGTAAATTCTTTCAGGCTTGTAGCTTCCGATGGGTTATTTCAAACTTAAAGAATTTTCTATGTCTGAAATCAAAATCAAAATCAAGTTTTTCTTACATATATATTGATGTCCAGGTTCTCGTTTTAGTATTTCTATTATTATTAGCCCGAATCATTCTTTTTTCCCGCTCATTACAAAAAACTACTGCACTAGTTTACAGATTTAATCAACAAGCCAAATTTAAACTGATAGAGTTAGCTGGAGAGAAAGTTTGAGATAGAACAAAATTATTACCCAAGTTGTAATTTTTTCAATAAGTAGTAGGGACTCTAAAGACTTGATAGTCACAAAGGAATCTGACCAGTCAACACCACTGAGCTCCAACTGGTACACTTTTGTTAAGAGTAGTTCTTGTTCTAGGATTGAGATACATCCCTTCGGCGATGGAACCATTGGAAACTGGCATCTACAGCTAAAAAAGCCCAAAGACAAGTCCTTATTGCAAGTGGCACCAAGAAGAAGACACTGGGCAGCATTTTCATCTTTGGAACAAGGATCTATGGCTGCAGCTTTTATATCTAAAATAAATAAAAAATTACTTCGATTACGGATTAAGTAACTTTATTCAACTTGTAAAGAAAAGAAAAATAGCCTTTAATTTCGTTTTTAATGGCTAAGAACGATTATTTAATTGTATTATTTAACATTTAAATTTAAATAGCCATAGTAACTGAATCATCGAAAAAAACCAATTGCATCGTAGTGACATTAATATTTAGCAATACTTATTATTATTTAACCCGATCTTTATTCTATGGAAATTTATTTTCAAAGTAAAAACAAACTCACACCGAAGAGATGCATGAATGCAGAGGAAAAATTTGCAGTGATTAAGTAATGTGGTTACTTGAATTTATATCTTTAAAATTTCTAAAGATTTTTTCAAAAGCTTAATTTTAGATCACTGTCGCTAGCACTGTTTTTTTTTAGAGCCCGTAGACCCAAAAGGGAATGGATATATTCTATTGTTACAAACCCCAACAATTTGCACTATTTTTCCTATCATCTGAAACCCCATCTAATAACACAAAAACTCTAAATATCAGTATAAACTATCCTTGTACAATGAAATCCACTTCCACAATGCTAAAATTTCGAGCTAGAACAAAACCTGAAGGAACAGATCTCTACCCCAATTTTACTTGTATTAACCTCAACAAAAGGCAATTAAAAAAAATTACTTTGTGTTATTTGATAGAAAAACGTAACGTTCATAAGAACAATTCAGAAAATAATATTCATACAAAAATTCAGGTGAATAACCTTCAGACAAAACATATTATTGGTAGTTATTTTGTAGTGAGCTGACTATTTACTCGTATTTGTAATGTTCGTGAGTCCAATGGCTTCTACCTCGCCCAAACTTTAAATGTTTTTTGTATATCATTCACAAATCTTGCTCATTTAGTAAGAGAACTGACAATATCTAGCCAATATCCATCTTCAACAAAGAGTCCCCCTCCTCTAAAGACAATTGTTTCTGTAAACAAATAATAATAATGAATAAAACAAGGAATTCAACAATGTTCTACCGATATACAAAATAGAGATAAAATATATTTAAATGGTACAAAAAATATTCCAAAAATAAATTAAAAATATAGTTTTATGCATTTCTTTTTCTATAAGCAAAACAATTAATAATCAACTATGAAACTTTCGATTTTTATAAGAAATTGTAGAGAAATCATAAGCCTTCCTTCATAAAAAGTTTTTTTTTGTAGAAAAAAAGTAGTAGTCTTACCGATGCATCCTCCGATGTACGGTAGAAAACCTATAGGACAACTACACTCGAAATATCCAGGCTGATTGATGCATGAGGCAGGTTCTGCTCCACAAGCATTTGACTCTTCACATTCGTCAATATCCAAACAAACTCCCTCATTAGCAGCAAATCTCGAATAAAAAATAAAATAAATATTAAACAAAAACATTTTTAATAAATTTCGAAATAACATTTAGCTTACGCAGATGGCTTTAATATTGAAGTAAAATATTTTTTATGATTTTTACATTGAATATTACTCAGGCTTGGCCTTAAGAAAATGAACACAGGAAAAAAGACTACAGTTAGCCCTTTCTGGGAAACCGACGAAACAGTGTTTATAACAGAACAATACAAATAATTTTATTCCCCGGTTGAAGCATGCCAATTCTATTTATGTAGAGATTAAATTAAACAACTAGTTGTTTCAACTGAAAGTAAGGAGCAAAATTAAAACTTAAACAGAACAGAAATATATTACGTATATTTGGGGGTTCACCCACTAGTCAATACGTCGCTTTTTACACTAAAGTTCAAATTTTGTTCAAATTCTTTAAGGATGACTCCTGAGTCACAAAGACCGTTTAATTAGAACTTAACTAGAATAAGACCGTTTAATTAGAATTCGAACAAGGCTTTGTACCATTTAATTTAATTAGAATTTAATTAGAACTTTAGCATAATGAGCCAGGTATTGTTGAAGGGGTGAAACCCTTTATATAGATAATAATTGTTTTTTCGTTTTAAGTTTTAATGTTGCTCCTTACTCTCTTTTAGAAAAACTTGTTTTTTATTTAATTTCTTATTGTTTCTTAAATAATACTGGGAAATCTGGCACACCCTTCATGGAAAATTTCCTTCCGCCATGAAACATTCCTCCATGGAAAGATATTTCCACGTGACCCCCCCCCACCATGGAAAATACCCCTCTCCTGAAAACTTCTGTATACTTTGCAATAACCTATATAATATGTAAACAATGGGCAAAGTTCGCAACCTGCACACCTTCCTCTAGGGACTGTGGGGGATTAAGGCATCTTCAAAAACATGGTTATTGGATTTTTCGACTACGCTGAACAAAATGGCTATCTTAAGATTTTGATCGGGTGATTTTGGAAAAAATAAGCGTAGAAAGAGACCTAGTTGCCCTCCAATTTTTAGGTGACGTAAAAAGCACACTAGAACTTTTAATTTCCATTCGAATGAACCTTCTCACGATATTCTAAGACCATTGTTTCGATACGATTACCCATGGAAAAAACAAAACAAATAAAAACAAATAAAGACCCATCCGCTATATTTCTTCTGACAAAAAATAGAAAAAACAAAATTCCACATTTTGCAGATAGGAGCTTGATGCTTCCACAGTAGGGTTCTCTAATGCGCTGAATCTGACGGTGTGATTTTTCATTAAGGTTCTGCGACTGTTAGGGGGGTTTTCCCTGCTTTTCAAAAATAAGGCAAATTTACTCCTGCTCATAACTTTTGATCAAACTTATATATTTGAACTCAGTATAATAATTCAATTATTTTGATGTATCTATTGGTGTCAAAATTTGTTATTTTAGAATGTCGGTTACTATTGAGCCGGGTCGCTCCTTACTTACGGTTCGGTAGAGTGAACTGTTTCATTTATTTGTTTATGCAAAATGACCTTTAAATGTTTCTAAGCCACCATAAAAGCTCAATCTAGACCACGTTTTATGCTGGAAAATATTTTTTCCAGCATAAAAGGCCCGATAAGAATCTAAACGAAGATATTTTACAAAAAAAAGTAACCTACCCCTTACTGCAAGTACATTTCAATACTGAGTTTGAACAAACAGCAAATTCATCTCCTCCAGACTGGCATTTAGAAGCATCGCAAGGTGGCTGGATTAATTTGAACTTCAGGGTAGTGAAGTCTAACTGCAGAAGTTGCAATCCTGGTCCGTCTAAAACATCTTGACCACTAAGAACCGTTGATGCAATTTGTAGATTGTCTGCAGCTGAGATTGATATATCACTTAAAATTCTCAAATCCAGTTGCACACGTGAATTCAAATTCATAATAGAAATTGAAAACTGTTCTATACCATAGTTTCGTATCTACAAATATAAAACCTTTTATCAACCCAAAGTGTATAAATGAATTAAACATAATTTTATTCCTATCCACACAGAGAGAGACCAAGAGAGAGAGAGAGAGGAGACAAACTTTAAAAGAAAACTAGGAATCGTAGGAAGAGAAAAAATGGAATCAAGCTGCAAAGCAGAATTTCTTCAGTATAAAGAGGCCTCCTTAGGTTCTGGAAAAAGAGGCGTACTTTCACATGTCTTCAGTCAGTCATTGACTAGTTAACACAAGAGAGTTATATTGTACTTTTTTTTGGATATTTCAACTTAGATACTTGGTAAATTTTCCATTGGCTGATTTCAGCTCTACCTTTTTTTGATCCCTCCCACTATCATCAGTCGCTGCTAGACATTCATACACACAATGTGTGCGAACGTATTGAGCCAGACAGATTTTGCTTTTTGCATTTTGTCATTATTTGCCGAAGTTATGCACGTGGAAAGCCGGGCGGTTGCTCAATTTAATTATTACAAGCTGTGGCAATGCACAATTACGCGGGTGATGCCTGTCAAAGATGACCGAAGTCATTATGAAGTTTGCTATTACAGAACTGACGAAATTAAGATAGTGACGTCAGAGAATATACGGGCGTACGTAGAGAAATATGAAGAAGCGCTGAGAGAAGGAAGAAAAAATTTTAAGTGAGCGATAAGGCTTTGTACGGAGGACTCGGAAGGTTTAGCCGAAGAGTTATTTTAGTCGGTTAACTTGATGCAGTCAGAAATTGTAAACTTTCGTGACGTAAACAGGATGAAATTCGTAGGAGATTGGAAGACCAGTGCAATAGATTAGGGAGTTCTTCGGTGACACAGATTAAGTCAGATTTTCTTGATACTGTTACGCAAGCTGTCTATGAGGCGATTCATGTACAAATCAAGTGTAAATTTGAACTGATTGAGAAATCACTTGGGCATTTGCGATCAAGAATTGTCCAAAATGGCCCAAAGCTCCAAAAGCTTGAAATTAAGCTGGATGATATCAAACTAGTCTTCTCTACTAACTAAGGTCATTGTATCTGGGATATACTCTCCCGTGCGTGATTTACCTCACCTTGGTGGGAAAGTATTAGCTCGACTTAACAGTGAAATGGGACTCAATCTTGATAAATCCGTTGTCAAGGGTGCAAGGTGTTTGGGAGGTGCCTCGGAAATAAAAACTCCGATTGAACTTACATTTTTTACTGAGGCATCTGCAGATGAAATCTTGCACAATCGCAAAAATTTGAAAGGTTCCCGAATCTATGTAAATGAGGCTCTAACCAGGGAAAGGCGAGAAATCTACAAGCTTGCACGCAATAAGTTTGAATTGAAAATGTATGGACTTTACGAGGTGTGGTTTATGTCAAGTGCGGTTCGCAAATCATTCCGTGTAAAACGATTTCCAACGTAGTTCAGATTCGCAATGTGTCATATGAACCTGTCGTTTAAACTATGAAGTTGTAGATTTTTATTTTCTTTTATTTTTGGTTTATGGATCGTTTTTAGTGTTTTGTTGATTTTCGTTTTAAATTAGATAATATTCTAAATTAAGCTACCGGAAGTGATAAAGATATGCCTTATGTAAATAATCTACCTGAATTTGATTATTCTTCAGGCGATATTCTTCAGGCGATACTCTATTTGATAAAACCAAAAATTGTGACTTTTCGATCCAATCATTAAATATAAATGCCCAGGGGCTTCAAAGTGCATTCAATGAACTGAAGCTCTTGCTTGCATCTAGTCCTATAGACATTGCTGAATTTTGCGAAACTTTTTTGTCTGCTAATACACCCCTTACAATATGCGATCTGCCTGGGATGAAGTGTATTTCACGTACAAGGTGTCAGAACGCGAGAGGAGGTCATATGCTGTATATTAGTGATGAGTGGTCTTTTAGTATTCTCAGTGATTTGTCTGTATTTGATGAAGGGTTCTGTGAGACTATTTTTGTTGAAGTTTCACAAAAAAAATAATTTATTATTATATTATAACAGACCCAAAAATTTATTTTCTGGTCTGTTTATGGACCTCCGTCGGGTAACCCAAAAAGATTTTTTGAAGTTTTTGAACCGATGTTGAAAAATCTGGAAGCGTTGAAAAAACCTGTTATTATTTCGGGTGATCTTTTGATCTTTTGAATCTCGATGTTGGAAATAATAAGGAGTTTTTAAGCATGATGTTGTGTTCTAGTTTTCTTCCAAGTATTTCTCTGCCGAGAAGATTACACAGCTACATTAATAGATAATATATTTTTCTCTCCTGTTTTATTTGATGCTGAAAAATTGTCAGTAATTTTGTCTGATATATCAGATCATTTTCCAGTGTGTGTTCTTTTAAATTTAAATAATAATAATAAACAACTTCGAGATTCAACAATGGATAATTCAAAAAAGCGATATACATGGATTAATTGTAAAGTCCTACGTCATTTAATTGGTGATCATGATTGGAGTTCGGTTTATGGCTCAGATGACGCAAATGCGGCGTTTTCAGATTTTATTGATCAAATGATGCGACTGCGGGAACGGGCTTCTTCAACGTGAGTTTTGCATGGGAAGTTTGCGTAGAAATTTGACCCATGGGTTACTGAAGGTATTTTGACATCGTTAAAACATAAAAATAGAAAATTTTGAGAATTATTTAAAATTACAGACACCGTAGTCGTTTGAAAAATTCAGAGTTTATAGGAATAAGCTAAATTAAATTATCAGAGATTAGAAGAGAAAATATTATAAGAGAAATTTTTTGGAGTATAAATCAGATATGAGAAAGACATGGCAATTGATAAATGAAAAGATATGTCCTCACAGTCGTAAAAGTACTAGTGTTAATTGCCTTGTTTAAATGGTGAAAATGTTACAGAGCCAAATTAAATTTTAAATGCTTTTTGGGATTATTTCAGTAATATTGGTTCTAGACTTGCATCGACTATGAATATTCAACTGAATACCGCTTTTGTTCCAGTTAATGAGCAACATGCAGAAATTCGTTTTCTTTTTCTGAGACTGTGCCTCATGAGATTGAAAAAGTTATTCTGAAGCTTAAAAGGAGTTTTTCTAAGGACGAATTTTTGGCTAAAACCGTAAAGCAAAGAGAGTCAAACATTTCACCCTTGATGGCACATATTTTTAGTCTATCACTTATGCATGGGCTTTTTCCTGAGCTTTAAAAAAACAGCAAATATTATAGCATTACCTAAAGGTGGGAGTTCAACTGACCCTTCAGATTATAGAGGCATTTTTCGACTTTCGATTTTCAGCAAAATTTTGGAAAAATTTGCAAATAGTCAATTACAAAAATATTTATTTGATAGTAAGATATTACACAAGTCTCAATATGGTTTTATAAAAGGAACAGGCAATTCATGAGCTTTTACTAAATTAATTAAAAAAAAAAAATTTCCACAAAATAAGTTTTTCAAAGAAAAGTAAAGAACTCCATTCAATAAAAAATGAGCAAAAATAAAATCAAATAATCTACCAAGCTTGAAACTATCACAAATCAGCATCGATAAATAAACTAAACCCAAAATGAACAGAAATTATGATAAATACCAAAGTCAAACTCAACACGAGCAGAACAAGAGTAGATCTCAAAACCCCTCTGCCTTCCCAAGGTCAGAACATAATTTGTACTTTACTTTCAACTACGTTGAACAAAATAGCTATCTCTAAAATTTGATTTAAAAAGTTTGGGACAATGGTGGGCGTGAGAGGGGGGTTAATTACTCCCCAGTCACTTTCGACTATTAAAAAGGGCAATTTCAATTTCAAATAAATGAGCCCCTTTTGAAATTTTTACAACGACTTTCTATATAAACCTTATATGCCCCCAGGGCATAACTTACAACCCTTCCACTGAGGGTTCTGATGGGGTTATCTTCCTAAAAGACCTAATTTCCAGAAATTTTGACTACGTTGAACAAAATTGATATCTCAAAATTTTGATTGGATGTGTTTAGGGCAATGGTGGGCGTGAGAGGGGGTTTAGTTGCCCTTCATTCACTTTCGAGTACTAAAAGGGCACTAGCCCTTTCAATTTTCAATTGAATGAGCCTTTTTGATGTTTTTACAACATCGCTTTCTATAAAAACCTTACATGCTTTCAGGGCATAACTTACAGCCCATGCCCTGGGGGTAGTGGAGGGGATGGGTTGTCATCTTTAAAAACCTAATTTCCAAAACTTTCAACTACGTTAACTAAATGGCTATCTAAAAATTTTAATAGGATGTGTTTAGGGAAAAGGTGGGCGTGAGAGGGGGGTTAATTGCCCTCAAATCCCTTTCGACTATTAAAAAGGGCACTAGCCCTTTGAATTTCCAATCGAATGAGCCCTTTTTCAAGCTTCTACGACAAAGATTTCAATAAAAACCTTATATGCCCCCAGGACATAACGTATAACAGTTGCCATGAAGACTGTGGGGAGAGTTTCTGCTCAATGGTATAATTTCCTGAACTTTAAACTGCGTGGAACAAAATGGTTATATAAAAGTTTGGAATGGATATGTTTTAGGAAATGGTGGGCATGGAAAGGGTGTTAGTTGCCATAACTTAAAACCCTTGCCCTGAGGGTTGCGGCGGAGTGTCCTCCTCAAAAAGTTATTTTCTATCTGGAATTCAATTACGCTGAACAAAATGGCTATCTCAAAATTTTGATTGGATGTGTTTGGGGGAATGATGGGCGCGGGGGGAGGCTAGTTGCCCTCCAATCGCTTTCGATTATTAAAAAGGGCACTATTCACTTGAATTTCCAATCGAATGAGCCCTTTTCGAAGTTTCTACGACAACTCCTTCGATACAAAGTGCCTGTCGAAGAAAAAAAACACATTGTGACTACATCGTTATTTACTTAGGCAGTGCTAGCCCGCTGCCATGCTATTACTGATTCACTAGATGAAGGTCAACACGCTTTGGCGATTTTTCTTGATGTCGCCAAGGCGTTTGACAACGTATATCATTCGTTGCTTCTTTCTAAACTTATGTCTCATGGTTTTCCACGCAAGCTATTAAATTCAATAGAAAAACCGAAATTAAATAGAAAAAACCCTACAGTTAAGCAAGCCTCCAGAAACTTTTGTTTCAGCCTTAGCAGAACATATTTGGTTTCAACCAGATCATTTTGTACAATTTGATGAGGCCTTAGCTATTTCAAATTATAAGGGGTACACTCAATGGGCGAGAGAAGCCATTGAAATTAAAAAACATATATTTGCGAACCTTTCAATAAATAGGGACATATGTAGTTTAAATATTGACCCAATTTATGATAATCTTCTAAAGAGTGAATCAACAGTCAATAAGGGAATTAAGATTATAAATACTCACCAGGGGACTGTTTTACCTGCTAGACCAAAACGAATTGCTTCAATAATATCCAATAAAAGGATTATTTCGCAACAGAATAGTTAAATTAATTTCCATTTTTTTATTTTTCCGCAGTTGCTCTGGTGTTCCCACTGAAGTAACTCCATATTAGCATCTTTTCCCTACGTGGATCAGTTTGCGCCAATTGTATATTTTTTGTTTTGGTGGTGGTTTTATTGGTTTTTTAGCTTTAACGTGTTTTTTTTTATCTTGTTCTTCTTCTGTCTTTCGTGCTGAAGATTCCTTGTTTGAGATACAGGTGAAATATCCGCGTTGTTTTGCATTTGTCTTTTCTTTTCTCTCCACTGGCCGCAGTCTCGTTTGTTTTTTTTTTTCATTGATATTTTTCTCTTAGTTGGTTTTTCTTAATGAAAAAAATGCCAATATATGTTATTTTCTTGAACTGGATCAGTAGTGTCAGATAGCTTCTCTCTTTTCTTGAATGGTCTTGAATTAAAACAGGTAGATCAGTTTAAATATCTTGGGATTATTTTAGATGAAAATTTTTCATTTCATAAATATCTTAAAACACTATCGTTAAAAACTTCCCGAAATATTGGCATGCTATCCGTCTTCGTCATTTCTTTCCTAAGGCTATTCTAAAATCTATTTATTATTCTTTCGTCCACCCATATTTTCTCTATTGCATTTCGGTATGGGTATCTACCTTTTCGTCTGTTTTCAAATCTCTCCAAATGTTTCAGAATAAAGCAATGAGGATTCATTTTAACGTTGATTGCAGATATACAGTTAGACACCTATACGGGACTTCTGGAATTTGTTCTTTGGACCAACTTTATTTAATTTCCATATCTAGTATTAGTCACTATAGCATTTCCGTATCTAGTATTTGTCATTATCAAGATAGTAATTTACCTGAAAAATTTTCCGGCATTTTTTCAACTAATTCTCAATTTCATAATTATCCTACTGCACATCGTTCAGACTTTTCGTGCGAAATTTTCCCAATAAAGAAAGCAGGATTCAGCATCTTTACAAAAATCTGGAACTCAATTCCAGCATCAGTTCGAGAATGCAGCAACAAGCGACATTTTCTAAGACTGGTGAAGAAATATCTTACGACACGTTAAGCATTTTGTTTATTATGGTTTTCCTTTTCGTTGTTGTAAAAATTAGTTAGAAAATTTAGTTAGAAGTTAGAAAACTTGACTGTGTATTTTCTTTGGCCAGAATTTCAGCGCTACAGTATGCCTCCAGGCCTATGCGCTGTTTTATTACATTTATTTATGTATTTGTTACAAATCAAACATTCTACTCTACGCAACCATTGATTAATTTTGAAGGACATTAAATAAAAAAAACAAGTTTTTAAAACTGAAAGTAAGGAGCGACCTTAAAACTTAAAACGAACAGAAATTATTCCGTATGTGAAAGGGGCTGTCCCCTCCTCAACGCCTCGCTCTTTACGCTAAAAAATTCCGTTTTTTAGAGTTTCGGTTACCATTGAGCCGGGTCGCTCCTTACTTACAGTTCGTTACCACGAATTGTTTGATACTTACCGCTAAATCAATCGCAGTAATTAGGGTGATATATCCTGCAGATGTTGGGTCGTTGTAGTCAGAAATCCATTGATTAGTCAGTTGAATTGAAATTTTCTGCTCAACAAATGTAGAAAGAATTGGGTCTAAAAAAGAAGTATATACAATTATTGTTCTAAGATGAAAAGTACTGATATCTGGAAAGCGTATTTTCGTGTCAACTTTTAAATACATTCTTGATAGAGTTGTATAATAAAAACAAGTTTTTTCAACTGAAAGTAAGAAGCAACATTAAAACTTAAAACGAACAGAAATTATTCTGTGTATGAAAGAGGCTGTCGCCTCCTCAACGCCTCAATCTTTACGTGTATAGTTCTAACTTCGATAAAGTGCTCTAAAAACCAAAGTGTGTGCAACTCATATTCAGGATATTACCCGCATACGTAAGTAATGACACCTCTAAACGACTGTAAATACAGGTGGACTCAATATCACTTAGGGATGGAATAAGGGAACTAATAAAAAGCGTGGGGGAGGTAAGACCTCCTTGTCTAATGCGCTTCAGCACATTAAAAAGCTCTTAGCCACACTTCGTTTTGGCAAGAAGATATTTATATATGTATCGAAGACATTTTATAACTGAGAAGTATACCCTTCTCTTTATAGATTTTACCAAAATCTGGGCAAAAATACGTGAATTAAATGCTCGGGCTATATCCAGTGTGCATAGAAAAAAAATTTTGAAAAGGGAAAAAAGAGCACACTTACGATTAAGCACACTTACGATCTGAAAACTGAACTGATGCGCAGGCAGAGAACTCTAAAAATAATAGACTCAAATATTTTAAAAGAAGCACAAGAAATGTTTATAGGCCGATACTATCGACAATCATCGAGATGTATCCCTTTTTTGGGTATAGGCGTTATCTGGGCAATACAAAACTGTTGAGGTACAATACCAGAAGAAATAGACATTTATAAAAGTAATGAAAGGATGCTGCGACAGAAGATCACTAGAACGTTGAAAATGTTTAGCAGATATTAAATGTATCTTGCATTAAATGTATTAAATGTATCTTGCATTAAATGTATTAAATGTATGTTGCAAATAGCCTTTGGTTTCCACTAAAGTTTGTATTTAAGTATTTTTGAGCTCCCTTATAGCAAATGTAACAACCTTCTTGTTCTTTTTTTGTCAATGCGTTTTGTTTTAGCTATCTTTTAAGTAATTGTATTTCTTTTTTCAACATGAATCTTGTAATACTTAGTGAATTGTATATATCATAATTTGATATCATAAAAGTTTGTTTCTTTGTTATCAATATTTGTTTGAGACCTTTTCTATAAATTTCTATAATAACATAATGTGTTGTTATTAAGCTTTGTTTCTTTGTTTTAAGCTATCAATTATTATAACACTAAATCACAAATGATAATGATAATAATAATTAATAGTTCTTACCTAATTCGCAAGTTCCTTTGATTACAGTTTGTGGAAAAGAACATTTACACTGGAGTCCTATTTCATTGGCTAGGACTGTGCAAAGTTGTCCAGGTGAACATGTATCATCAGTACAAAGGCTTGCATCAATTTGTATCACTAAAAACAAACTAGTTAAATACATTCAGGCTACATATTAAATATTGCATGTTACATATTACATATAACATGTTACATGTAACATATTACACACATACTACATATAACATATTAATTTTAAACGACGTTTAATACAATCTTATGCAATATAGAAAATAGCAATGTATAAGCAATGTTAATAAGGCAATTCAACTAATAAACTACTTTAAATATTATAACATGAATTATACAAAAAAGTAATTAAGATTAATAGCACGGGACTCAGGTTTCTTCGCCCAAAAGGATGAAATGTCTATAAGTTCGATGCGTAGAAGAGCATTTGTTATTCAGTATTATCATCTCTTTCTCGTTTTTTGTGCTGATAGTTTTTAATATTAAGAAGAGAAGCTATTATACTACAAATCGATGCGTTTAACAATACTTTATATAATAGAAGATTTTATATAATAAATATAATTATTGCAGAAACAAATTTTCTATAATTATTAAATACTGCATGTTACATATAACATGTTACATGTAACATATTACACACATACTACATATAACATATTAATTTTAAACGACGTTAATACAATCTTATGCAATATAGAAAATAGCAATGTATAAGCAATGTTAATAAGGCAATTCAACTAATAAACTACCTTAAATATTCTACATAATAAATGTAATTATTGCAGAAACAAATTTTCTACCCTACTCAAAAAGTGGCGGAAAGAAACTCTCTTTCGAACCCTAAGAAAATTGACAGTTTTTTCAGTGCTATGAATTTTCATACAAATTTCAAAATAATATGTGAATAACACCAAACGCAATAAGGTGTCCCTATAATATAAATAGAATTAAAACACCATTTTCGGTAAGCAGTGAGTGGAAGACTTCCTGGTCAAATGATTAGGAAAGAAAGATGCTCTTTTCCCTGAAATATTCTAAAATTTCGTTTATTTTTCAAAAATTTCCCAGCAAGATTTCTCATATTTGGCATTGGTAAAAAAAAAACAGTTTACATCAAGAGAGGTAATATAAGATGAAACCTATATGTCTTACCTTTATCTGAAATGAAGCTAGAAGTCTTAATTGAAACGTCTACTCCTGGTACGGTCAATTCTAAAATTAAATCCAATACTGAAAAGTCACTAAGCGTCAAGGAGACTTTAGCTTCAACTCCTCCACTACTGCTTTCAATTAAGGAAATCACTTGACAAACGCTAACATCTAGGCGACTGATGCTGAATATAAGTTGATCCTTCAAGACAGTGTTAAACTGAAAGAACAAGACTCACACATAGTATATATATATATATATATATATATATATATATATATATATATATATATATATATATATATATATATATATATATATATATATATATATATATATATATATATATATATATATATATATATATATATATATATATATATATATATATATATATATATATATATATATATATATATATATATATATATATATATATATACAATTCTAAAACTCGAAGACTTAGCATTTTAATAATCTCAACAAGTTTCAAAGTGCTATACCTCTTACACTTTAATTTACAAAAATCAACAATTCAGAATCTACATACTTCTAGCAATACAAATTTTTTGTCAATTTCAGCATTTTACGACTTAAAATTTTTGGCGCTCCACCATTCAATGATTTTATATCTTAAAAAACACAACTTTATGTTAATTTAAGAATTCTAATACTTCTAATTTTTACAATTCGGAACTTCAAAGTTTTCAGTGTTCAAAAATCTCAACAAATGTCAAGCTTTAGTATCTTAAGAATTTGGATTGTAAGGATTGACTACCCCTAGCATTCAATTCTTTCATGAAACTTACTAAATTTCGAAATAATTATAATTCTCAAATATTTTATATTTTGACAACTTCAATTTTAGAAAAAACACATCAAAGTCTACAGATTCACAATTATTAGAATTTATTTTCTGCTTTGGGTTTAGTTTCTTTCCTACTGTTTGAGTTTCCTTATTAAACTATGGTGTGTTTTCGTTTTATAATTTCTAATTATCCTGACATGCTTGTCCCTGAGACTAAAAT
This sequence comes from Artemia sp. Qi Xiang Cuo, assembly GCF_049724085.1. Classification (NCBI taxonomy): domain Eukaryota; kingdom Metazoa; phylum Arthropoda; class Branchiopoda; order Anostraca; family Artemiidae; genus Artemia; species Artemia sp. Qi Xiang Cuo. Next base: position 80,276,675 of record NC_142797.1, on the reverse strand, counting down.
TATAAGTTGCAATTTTTTATAGTTGGTCTCGGTTTGGTTAATGGTTTAAAGCTGCCGATGACGACTATTTTGGATTGGTTTGGTTTGGTTAAGTTTATTTTTTATTTGTGTCAATTCATATCCAGATTTATCTATGTACAGAAATATCCATAATCTTGATCTTTGTTGCCTTTGCTTCTTATGAGGAAGTGTCTCTGTTTAAATTCCTTTGGTAATTGTTCAAGTCCAGATTTACCGGAGTTCAGACATATGTTGAATCTTGATCTACGTTGACTTGGCTGCTTGAGAGGAAGTGTTTCTTTTAAATTTCTATGATTATTATGGTAATCATATGGTAAATTTCTATGATTATTATTCATATCCAGATTTATTGTGTTTCAGACATATAATAAAAATAACAAATAAACAAATACGCAACCGGGATATTTCTTTTCCGAAAAAAAAAATGCAAAATACAACATTTTTTTAAGGTAGAATATTAAAACCTCTAAAGTAAAACAATATGATATGCTGAAGTTGATGGTATAATTTTCATTGTCACTTGCCTTTTAAGGGGTCTTTTCCCATTTTTTGGAATCAGGTAAAATCTTTCAGGCTTGTAGCTTCAGATAGGTTGTTTCAAACTTAAAGAATTTTCTATGTCTGGAATCAAAATAAAAATCAAGTTTTTTCTTACATATATATTGATGTCCAAGTTCTCGTTTTGTAGTTTATATTATTTTTAGCCCGAATCATTTCTTTTTCCCGCTCATTACAAAAAACTACTGCATTAGTTTACAGATTTAATCAACAAGCCAAATTTAAACTGATAGAGTTAGCTGGAGAGAAAAATTTGAGACAGAACAAAATAATTACCCATGTTGTAATTTTTTCAATAAGCAGTAGGGATTCTAAAGATTTGATAGTCACAAAGGAATCTGACCACTCAACACCACTGAGCTCCAACTGGTACACTTTTGTTGAGACTAGTTCTTGTTCTAGAATGGAGATACATCCCTTCGGCGATGGAACCATTGGAAACTGGCATCTACAGCTAAAAAAGCCCAAAGACAAGTCCTTACTGCAAGTGGCACCAAGAAGAAGACACTGAGCAGCATTTTCTTCCTTGGAACAAGGATCTATGGCTGAAACCTTTATATCTAAAACAAAAAAAAAGTACTTCAATTACGGAATAAGTAACTTTATTCAACTTGTAAAGAAAAGAAAAATAGCCTTTAATGTTGTTTTTAATGGCTAAAAACGACTATTTAATTATATAATTTAATATTTAAATTTAAATAGCCATCCATTTTTTTTTGCAAATAGTAACAGTATCATCGAAAAAAAACCAATTGCATCGTAGTGACATTAGTATTTGGCAATGCTTATTGTTATTTGACCCCATTTTTATTCTATGGAAATTTAGTTTCAAAGTAAAAACAAAGTCACAGTGAAGAGTCGCACGAATGCAGAGGAAAAATCTGCAGTGATTAAGTAATTTGGTTACTTGAATTTATATCTTTAAAATTTCTAAAGATTTTTTCAAAAGCTTAATTTTAGATCACTGTCGCTAGCACTGTTTTTTTTAGAGCCCGTAGACCCAAAAGGGAATGGATATATTCTATTGTTACAAACCCCAACAATTTGCACTGTTTTTCCTATCATCTGAAACCCCATCTAATAACACAAAAACTCTATCTATCAGTATAAACTATCCTTGTACAATGAAATCTACTTTCACAATACTAAAATTTCGTGCTGACCTGAAGGAACAAAACCTGAAGGAACAGATCTCTACCCCAATTTTACTTGTATTAACCTCAACAAAAGGCAATCAAAAAAATTACTTCGTGTTATTTGACAGAAAAACGTAACGTTAATAAGAACAATTCAGAAAATAATATTCATACAAAAATTCATGTGAATAACCTTCAGATAAAACATATTATTGGTAGTTATTTTGTAGTGAGCTGACTATTTACTTGTATTTTTAATGTTCGTGAGTCCAAGGGCTTCTACCTTGCCCAAAATTTAAATTTGTTTTGTATATCATTCACAAATCTTGCCCATTTAGTAAGAGAACTGACAATATCTAGCCAATATCCATCCTCAACACAGAGTCCCCTTCCTCTAAAGACAATTGTTTCTGTAGACTATCTTCCTTTGGAAAAATCTTTCTAGTGTAAAATTTGGCTTACAAAGGGAAACAAAGAAAAATAATAATAATGAAGAAAACAAGGAATTCAACAATGTTCTACCGATATATAAAAATAGAGATAAAATATATTTAAATGGTACAAAAAATACTCAAAAATAAATTAAAAATATGGTTTTATGCATTTCTTTTTCTATATGCAAAACAATTAATAATCAACTATGAAACTTTTCATTATTATAAGAAATCTTCTTGTTTCTTCAACCAGGAATATTCTTATTTCTTCTTAAAATTATTGGTAGTTCTTATGTTGAGTAGACTAGGTTTTAATCTGTCTTATGAATCTAGGATTATATAATGAATCTAGAACCCCGTCCCCTGTAAAATGTAATAATTATTTTGTACAGAAAACATAATTGTAGAGAAATCATAAGCCCTCCTTCATAAAAAGTAATTTTTCATCTAGAGAAAAAGTAATAGTCTTACCAATGCATCCTCCAAGGTACGGTAGAAAACCTATAGGACAACTACACTCGAAATATCCGGGCTGATTAATGCATGAGGCAGGTTCTGCTCCACAAGCATTTGACTCTTCACATTCGTCAATATCCAAACAAACTCCCTCATTAGCATCAAATCTCGAATAAAAAATAAAATAGAATATTAAACAAAAATTTTTTTAATAAATTTCGAAATAACATTTAGCTTACACATATGGCTTTAATATTGAATTAAAATATTTTTTATGATTTTTACATTGAATATTACTTAGGCTTGGCCTTAAGAAAATGAACACAGGAAAAAAGACTACAGTTTGCCCTTTCTGGGAAACCGACGAAACTGTGTTTATAACAGAACAATGCAAATAATTTTATTCCCCGGTTGAAGCATGCCAATTCTATGTATGTAGAGATTAAATTAAACACCTAGTTTTTTCAACTGAAAGTAAGGAGCAAAATTAAAACTTAAACAGAACAGAAATATATTACGTATATGTTGGGGTTCACCCCCTCGTCAATACGTCGCTTTTTACACTTAAGTTCAAATTTTGTTCAAATTCTTTAAGGATGACTCCTGAATCACAAAGACCGTTTAATTAGAATAAATAGCTCTTTTCAAAGTACTAAGACAACTTTAGCATAATGAGCCTGGTATTGTTGAAGGGGTGAAGCCCCTTACATAAATAATAATTGTTTTTTCGTTTTAAGTTTTGATGTTGCTCCTTACTCTCTGTTGGAAAAACTTGTTTTTAATTTAATTTCTTTTCGTTTTTTAAATAATACTGGGAAATCTGGCACACCCTTCATGAAAAATTCCCTTCCGCC